>NW_010415766.1:5555-29716 GCF_000710305.1 Buceros rhinoceros silvestris | reverse complement strand
TGCAGCCAGCAATCTGGAGGAGCTGCTCCCTGCTGCAGGGGCATAAGTCCGAGAGAGGGAGGTTCCCCCCTGCGTGCTGCTTTATAACCCTAACACATAACAGTGCACCTGACCCTCTTTTGCCAATTAAATGCGGGGTCAAGGTACGTGCAGGGAATAATTCCCATTCGTTCATTAACCAAAACAAGGAAGTTTCAACCCAAACCAGGAAGTCTAGCCCAAACCGGGACAACCATCTATGCTTTGATAAGTCCTCCTTGTCTGAATAGTTTACAGTAAACATAAAGATGGATTGTCCATTAGATTGTTTACTTAGTATTATTATTTTTATTATTTCTGTTGGTTATATGATCTATACTTGATAATTTGTCTTATTTACATCTTAGAAGATAGATTATTCTTTATTTTAAAACTTATAAATCAGTTTACAAAGTCAGAGAATACTAGTAAAATTTTAGATCTGCATGAGTAATGAATTGCTTCTCAGTATATAAAAAAAGTTTGCTTAAAATCCACAGATGCTCATGGGCAGATCTGCAAAGGGTTTGGGAGCTCAAAATTGGGAGACTGAAAACTTTTGTTTATCTATCTGGTGCATAGCCCTGGAAGTATCGGAAATACATAGACGCTAGACATGACCCCTATGCCACCCCCACCCCTGATTAAGAAGCCATTCAGTTTGCAAATTAATCTTTGGGCACTTAGATAGCTCAGGAAGACAAGGGATTTAATTTTTATAGATAGCCCAGTGTATCAATAGTAACTCATTCCAGGTCACAATCAACCGTATATTGTGACAGAGCTATTGTGTACGCTGGAGGGTTCATAATTATACTTTAGCTAAAACTTTGCTTTCTTTTTCTAGACAATGGGAAGATTTCTATTGCATTTATAGTGGGCGCAATGTCGATGAGAATAATAATGTGCTAACACAGAGAAAAGTCGGTTACAGGGAGGAAGCATTACCTTTAATTCATCTTTGGGCTTCCACCACTGACTTAAACTGGAGATGTCTTTGGAGATCAAGCAGTCATAAAGTTTGGCTTTCAGCCAGATGAGCTCTGCTGCTTTTAGTCTGCTGACAGCAGATGTTAAGAGAAAGAATTTGCATTGCCAGTCGCAGACTCCTTGTATTTTCAGGCATATTTCCTGTGAAAGGATCACAGCCCTTTCTGTGACATTGCTGCAACAACTAAGTAACTTGACAAGCTTCAGCAAACCTCTGAATCTTTTCTTTTGTTACCCTGGCCCACGACTAAGTGAGGGACCTCAGCTTGTCTAGTGAGTTTGCTGCACCACAGGCTACTTGCTGAAAGCCCCACTTGATCTTCATAGAGGACTGCAGCAGGAAACCTCAAGCTGGGCACTGTACCAGCTACTGGCACCTGAAAGGAAACCTTCAGGGAAAGGTCACACCTCAGCACCTCCTTCCAGCTTCCTCACCATTGCGGGACTGTGAGTTTTTGTTAAATTAGGTCTGCCACTTCTTGTCCACTGAACTGCAATTACAAATTTAGGTAAGTTTTTTCTTCTCATAGACTGAGCACATTTGAATTGTCCCACTCTTCAGCATGTGAGAGAGGACATATCAAGAGTGCTGGAAATGGTTAGGAGCATCTCATTGCAATCTGCTTTTCCAGGTGAATAGTTTGGAAGAAGTTCTTTCACAAAATTAGGCTGCAAAGACGTAAGGTAAACCCACAGATTTCTAATACCGATTTTCAAAGTGAACAACATGCACCACCATTTAAGATCAGTTTTGTGTTGTTTGCAGCTCAGGTAATTAAGGTCAGTTAGTTGTATAAATTATTAACTGAGTACTCAGTACACATTACTAAAAAAACCTTAGCATTAATTCCCAGTTTTTATACATGATCATCTACACAATTATTGGTGTTTTCTGAGATTTACATTAGCATGAAAATTTAATATTTAAAAATTTGTTTTCTAATTAATAATTACTGTGTTGTCATTTAGGAGGAACTTGAGATTCTACAGGCCACATTGAGGTTCACAGTTCCATAGTCTTTTGTTTTTGTTTTGCTAGCTGGAGGGTGAAATCTCATGGTGATCAGAACTGGTTTCACATTGGATCAAAATAATGGTTTAACAGGCTAAACCAAAGTCTCCAGAAAAAAAAGAAACAAATAATTGATTTTTTAAAATGTATACACAATACACCGTTCCGTTGAAATCAGAGCACAATTTATGTTATTTCTAGCAATATATGACCAAACTTAAACTTGGTTTGAAAATATGTGCATATGTGTGAATAAAATGTGATCCAATTTGAATAGTAAAGCGTATTTTTTATCTGAGGCTGTTGTAGCAGTCCAGTATGAAGCTGTGGTACAATCTGGGCTGCTAAAAATAGCCAATATACTCATTTAGTCATAACTTGGAGCAAAAGGATCAGTGAGTGCTTCAGAGCCACTGTGCAATGCTTCTGTGAGAATTTGTCATTTGAATCCTACTGACACTGGTAGGATTTGCAAAGTTGGGACCTGGAAGGTAAGGATGTCTGACAGTGCTTTTTATTTATCACAAAATCCAAACAAGTCTTGCTGGCTCTTTCTAAGGCATTGTAGAACCTTACCTTAAGAAGGAGGTACATGGCAATTATGCTAATTCCCTTCTTCCTTCAAATATCTTTCTGAATTATTTCTTAGAGAAAACGAACTTGCAGCAAAGGGAAGTGCCATTGCTTTTCTTATTCTCAGAAACTCCAAATGCCCTTTAAGAAAAATTAACATGAAAAAAAACACACACACAAAAATTTGCAGCCATTCTTTTGCTGTATCTAGCCTGTAAATAAGAGGACTTTTTTGTTTAAATGTCATGATTGACCTTCACTAAGAAAATGTTGTGCCTTGTGTGACAATGATTTATTTTATTCTAGTACTTGACAACAGAAAGGCTTATATAAGAACACAATTTCCAGGCTTCAGATTAATAAAGAGAAACAGGTTTTTAACCCAATAGCAATTTAAAGTGTAAGAAAAATAGAACTGTGCAGTTGCAAAGCGGATGTCCAAAATCTGGAGCTGGGAAAATTTTGGAAGTACAAAGGCAGATTTGAGTTGAATATCCACAAAGTATATATTAGTTTTGATTCAGACTGGTAAAAATTTAATATTGATTTGATAGTGAGATCATATGAATTTATTAGAAAAATAGTGCAACTTGATATTATTTCCTCACAAGGCTCCTAGGAAAAAGCAAGAATAGCGGTCATATTACAAAGCTAACAATTTGTGAAGATTTTGTGATAAAAATAGCATCTTTTTTACCAAGCACAAGCAGGATTTTCGGGGACTGTATTTGTCAGTTCCTTTGCAATATTCAGGCCAGCCTGTTTAGTTTACAACATATACATGGATCTTGTTGGCATTCAACAAAGACAAATTGCAACAGCAAATTATTTCAGCAATTCCATGTGCAGAATATTAGTTACAGATTAGCCTTTTCATCTAGAGTGTTTGTCTTCTAATTCTTTTCCAATGCCAACATTTGCCTCTAAACTTAAGTGACAAAAATAACTTTTTCATGCCGTGTGCCTGTTTCCACTTCTACACCAGGCATATCTTGTTCTCAGAGCCTGGGATTTAAGTGGGAGTCTGCATCCAGTAGAATGAATTTTTATCTATTTCTTCACAGCCAATGAAGAGTACATCAAACCAATGTAAACACAGAGATTAATTTTTATTTTCACAAGCATTCGTGCAATAGGACTATCATTCTTCCATGATTGTTATTTCTAATGATTTTACCATAGCTTTTGGGGATATTTGGTGCTATTTAAAAGTTTCAGATCTTGGAAATACAGCATTATATAGAAATTTCAAATGTCTTTTAAATAGCTGAATCATAAGAATTACAAGTTCACAAGGTCTGATTTTATTGGATATTATTTTTTAAACATTGAATTTCAAAATTATCTCATGATTCTTAGCAATATGTGATGTTAAATCCACCTTCTTTAGGACGACTTGCATCATATGCTATGTAGATGCCCTTTAGGCAGAGATTTGAGAAACCCTGCAAAGACTGTAACTCCTTTTATACTTTATCTACTCTAGCAAGCGTGTTCCCAACCAGCTGGCCCAGAAGGGGCTCATGCAGTAGTGTGGTCAGGTTGCAGGCCTGCCCATGGAAATGTCTCTTACTCATTAAGACACATTGGTCCTTGTTCATTTGTGCCTCACATGTGTGCTACATGTACCATATGCAACATTTGTCTCCTTCATTCCTGCCGTGTAATTGTATTTATTCTGATTATGGATTGCTTATAGCATTTTTAAAAAAATTTTGAACATCACTGCTTAACATCTCTACTTGCACTTGCCTTGTCCCTGTAGGTGTAGTCTCACAATCAGTCCTCTCTTCCCTCAGCCTGTCCTTTTATCTCATCCCAGTGTTTTGGAAGGATTGGCCCATACTAAAATCCTCAAGTCCCATTTGTGCCCCTTAAGATGTGAGCAATTTGAGTGCTGGGGGGCAGAACAGTCTGTGAGTGGATGTGGTTTCAGCAGAACTGTGAGTGTTGTGTGCCAGTGAGAGACTTAACAGTGATCATTGCAAATTAATTAGGGCTGATGCTAGAAGTCTGGCAGACCTAAGTCTGGGCTAGAGGATAGCTTTAACCAAGGATTTTGTCTGATTTTCCTTTATATTAATTTTGAGAATTTTTAATGTTAAATCAGTCATAATAGAATTGAAAGAGCCAAACACTATTTTTTTAAAAGTCTTTCAGTAACAAAACCGTATTTCAGGTTGGTTCATCTATCAATAGATGTAGGCAATTAATATTCCATCCCTCTCCTTCGTTTTGTCTTTAGAACTTTACCACCTGACGTTGTGTATTATTCAGACATTCAAAACACTTATACATAATGTGAAACCTAGTAAGGAGAGTTGAAAAAGTGGCTCTTTGCCACATGTTCATAAATAAACCTCCAAATGAAGGTCCGTTGAGGAAATCTATAAAATTACCAGGATTCTGGATTTGTTTTAAATAATGTTACAAATACAGAAAACACTGTTGTACATCACTGTGAATGACTAGAATGATAATAATTTCTGGATAAGTCAGGGTTAAGCAGGAAAGCTAAAAGAAATATTAAGCATGATTGCTTTACGTCACGGTCATTTTAACTTCTCTGTTCACACTGAATGCAATCAGACAGTTCTGTCTTTTCTCTGTGTTTTTCTAGGGGTTATGGATGCAGTTTATTGGGGTAGCTTGCCATTGAACAACTATTTATTTATGGTATAAAAAGCAATGCATTTTTGCCTGAAACTTGAATCTGCAATACCTTACATTGCACTTATGAAACATTGTATTGAGTGCTTCTGAATGGTGCTATTATTTCTTGCAAATGCATAAACCCATCAATTTTTGTCAAATGCTAAAATTGGAAAGGTTTTTTTTTTATTATTATTTCTCGTTAGTAAAAGAATGAACATCCTTAATCCGATTTTCTTTACGTATCTGACAGGTAATTCTAACAATAAATCTGAACCTGTCATCATACCAATCTTCATATAAATTTCTCTATTTTGAGGGTAGGTTGTCCAAACAATGAAAAATAATTTTCCTGAACATGATTCTGGTCGTCTGTGAAAGAAATTTATTCATTGTAACAGAATGATATGGCAACTCAAATTGTAGTACAGAAGTATATGACTCCCGTGGGCTTGAATTTGCTGGGACTTCAAGTCCCACAGGATGTGAAAGTAAAAAACATTCCATGTTTTTAACAGTATAAGAACTGCAGAACATTAAATGACATCACCACTGAACAGGTTGAAACAAGCAAACAAGAAATGTATTTTTAGCTGAATACATACACTCTAGAAACCCTGCCAAGCAGTATTCCAGATGTCAAAAGTGCAAATTGGTTTAAAAAGCAATAAAACAAAATCACGGAAGAGAAACACATTGGGACTTGAGCAAACAAAAACATCTCTGGCTTCAGAAATCGCGAGGCAGCCGGCTGAAAATTTGGAAGGCAGAGCAGAAAGAGTATAGAATAAACCTGCATCTTAAAGGCTTGTCTTGTGCTCACAGGCTTTGGCTAATCAGCTGCCTCTTCCTATTGTCAAAGGCAGATCATTCAGCGAACAGACCCTTGGTCAGGTCCAGTGTATTCTTCTTATTTTCCTGCGTATGATGCAGCCTCCCAATAGCTAGCAAGTTTCCTATTCATACATTTGATTTAGAGGTGCAGATTAATTCACAAGGCGTATTTCACTCCCACAGTGGAGCTACTGAGCTCCCACAGAGGTCCCACAGTGGACCCTTAACTCATGCAGGTAAGTTTTGGGGGCTCTAAATTACTACCAAGTTAGTGAAACATTTGCTACCGTTCACTCAGAAGAGTCCAAGCGTAAAAGTGAGGACAGATATTCTTAAAAATCATCCTCACTATTCTTTTGCCATCACTCTGCTTAAGGATCTTAAGCCAGAAACACAATTTATAGAGTACCAATGTAACTAGTAGACTCAGATTTGAGCCTGTACTACAAATATTCTCTGATCGAGATAGCAGTTGTGAAGAAGATTTGTACAGTGAAGGCATTATTTAGTCTATTTCACATGTGGTCACACCTTCTGACACCATGGCCTCTAAGTACTGAGAACTTTATCCATGAATAAGATGGGATGCCAGGGTATTCTGCTGCTCACGCTGCAGTAAGTTATGTCTGTCGGAGTCTACTTGCTCCATTATCTCCTGTGCACGTGCTTAGGTTTGGCTCCAAACAAAATTTCATCTCCAATTTCTGCTGCAATATTACAATAAATTTTTGGGCATGGGAATTGACATTTCGTAAGTTAATTTGTAAAATTAACTAGCTTAGTCTATTTTTTGCAATAATTACTTTTTTTTCCCCTTGTAGAAATTCCATCATCCAATGTTCTTTTGTTATCTGCTTAAGCCCACTACTGAAAATTCAGGACATTAAGATGAGGTTAACATTTACTTTACCTTAGTCAATATAGCGTTTAATTCTTAATATTTAAGTTTTAAATAGTTAAATATAATTTTTATATGGATGCAAATCATCATTTACAAAGTCACAGGTTGTAATTACTTGATGTGGAGATACCTAGTGTTCTTGGAGATTAAAAGTGAGAATCAGAAAATAGGAGAATCTAAACAAAGGACAATAAAAGACTTCAACACTTTGTCTTGGGAGATTTTTCAAATAAAAAATGCTGCTGTGTTGAAGACATGTTTAGAATATTTTCTATAGACTTGTGTGCTTGGTCTAGCTTGGATGGGTTTAACTTTCCTCAGAGCAGCCCATAGAGTGATTTGCTTTGCATTTGTGGATAAAACAGTGTTGATAACCACTTGTTGGCTACTGCTGAACAGTGCTTCTACGATACCAAGGCTTTCTCTCTTTCCCACTCCGTCCCCTCCTCACCCTCACAGCGAGTAGGTTGGAGTAAACAAGGGCTAGGGAGAGGATACAACCAAGACAGCTGACCCATGGGATATCCCACACTGTCTGATGCTATGCTCAACAGTAAAATATCAGGGGTTATGGTGTTTGTTTTCTCAAGCAATTTTTATGTGTGCTGAGGCTCTGTTTCCCAGGAAGTATCTGGACATCTGCTTGCTGATGAGAAGTGGTAAAGTAATAACTTCTTTTTTGTTACTTGCACACGTAGCTTTTGCTTTTGCTATTAATCTGCCTTCAACTCCAACCAATGAGTCTTCTTATCTTCTCTCTACTTTCTCTCCAGCCTATGGGAGAGGGGAGTCAATGAGCGGCTGGGTGACAGTTTGGCTGTTAGCAAGGATAACCTAAGACAAGATGACTCAGTTTTAGTTCCAGCAGTTAAGTGATAACTGTGCTCCTTTTTTCCCTCTTTCACAAAAAAACAGTCAACGGAAAGTAAACCAATTTATTTTTCTTACATGCCTTTGTGAAATCGGAGATGGAGTCCAATGTAGACTACAACATAGATGACTACACCTGACCCTGTTATTTAGATACGGCTCTTTTATTAGATGTTTAGTTTAGTAAGAGACTAACTGTGCCCCAGAATTTCCTCCTCACTGATAAGGTGAATCCAGGGTGAGAGGCTCAAACATATCTATGCGCAGTGGGGAGATGAAGTCAGCTGCATATGCTCTTGTAAACTTATATTACCTCTGCAAATGTGCTAGAATCTCACTGTTTTAATGGTGCAAAATACTAACTCTAAATTTATTTATTGCTTGTTTATATCCAAGATGATGTTCTCCCTGGGCAGCACCTGGTGAAGAATTCTGATGGCTGTATCACTTAAGAACGTCACGGTTCCTGGTGGCATTTTTCTCATCTAACAGTATAACATCAAAATCAAATTGTATGTGTACCAGGGTTCCAGAATGGCACTTATATTTTATTTTTCTCTTCCAAATAAGTTTGGCCAAAGCAGATTCTGTTTTGTTGTTATAATTCCTTACGCCTGGACTCTCTTAGTCATTTGAAAAACCTGTGTAACTTTGGTTGCTAACTACAGGTCAAGGTTTAGTTCACTGTGTTAGCATGTAAAAGCAAAAGTGAAAGGAAATATTGATTTTCTCCTCCCCCACACAAGCAAGGGAATTCAAGCAGAAATTGAACTGAAACAAGGTTTTCCACTGTCACTAGGAACTCATCTATGCAGTAAGACTTTTTTTTACTTTAACATATTCTAAAAGATATATTTTTATTTCTGTGTCTCTCACATGAAGTGAATTAAATTTTTTGTCTACTAATTGGGCCTCAAAGCCTTCTGCTTATTAATGTCTGTGGAATAGAGATAGATATATTTATTCAAAAACACTTCTCAGTGACACTTTTTTTACAGAACTGGTAAGTTTAACATGTTTCATTATTTATACTTAAGTTTTCTATCACGAGTTTCTGAATTATTCAAAAATAAATAAAACATGAGTAAAGAGATTCTCACAATGAGTTTGGAGAGGTAATATCACAGGGTCATAATAAAAATACTAGTAAGAAAAGTAACATCATGACTGCCTGCCAGGCAAGGTTTTCATGTTTTGACAGCTCACATTGTGTCTCTACCTTCTGGACTCTGTGTGAAAGTGGACCGGTGCTGAATCATACCCAAAACTTCCTCCAAAACTGCAACTCAGTGGAAGCTTTGGAGAGTTTTATAGCTCATTTTTCAGAGATTCTGCATGCCTGTTGCAGGTCATGAGCCTGTGCTGCAGCTGAGTATGAGTTTGAGTGCAATTATTTCTCCTGCATATCAACAGGTCATTGGAGCTGAGGTCTGAGAACACGTAGGCTGAGTACCGGCAGTTTGGAGCAGATAGAAACATCCACTCCACAGCTCAGAAGAAGTGCAAGGAGCAAGGCCCAGGAGAATGAGAAAATGACATAAAGCAATAGCAAGGGGAGGAAATGGGATAAGAAGGGTTGAAATGGAGAACTACAGAAGCAAGAGCACCAGAGTTTGGCAGCAGAAGCAACTGCCCTCAGGCATCCTCAACCTCCACCCTTTTTCTGCTGACAAAAAATATTGGCGAAACCTCCCATTGTTGATGTGCTACTGCCGCATGTAGGGGTAAGTAAAAACATCACGCCTGCCTGCGGTAGGTCCTTTTGCAGCCTTCTGAGTGGTGATTCTGAAGGATTTGACTCTCAAAAAAGCACAGCTTGGTTCCAGAGGAAAAGATATCTTCACTTTTTTCTGCCTCAACAACAGTGGTTTTTCATGTTTTTAAAAGCTAATTATAATTGATACATGAGGAGTGTTGTGATTGCAAGGTCAATTACTCAGAAGTTAGAAAAATGTCAGAATTAAGGTTGCCTGTACAGCCTTAATTAGTCTCTCTTAGATGTAAGTATTACCATCTATAATTGCATTAGCACATGAAATTTTTTTCTTAGCTTTATTTCCTGATTCGGTTCACAGACTGCAAATCAGGTTTTATAATGAAAGAGATTGTTGACTGTAGGATTCCAGTGTAAATTTTTTCAGAAAATAAAGGTACATAGCTAATGAAGCAGGAGCCGAAGAAGGAATATTTAATAATTGTTTTGCTGGATGTTTCCCAAAGAAAGTGGATGCTATTAGAGAGTTCCTTTGTGGTGCAGGGCTGCACACACATGCCAATGTGGGCTTTTAATTCCTTCTGAGCCTGGTTGCTCTAATCTGGGACTAGCAACTTACAAAACACAGTGTGACTGTGCAGAGGCTATTATCATAATGCATAAATGTAAGCTGTCAACCTGGGGTTATATTTGATACCTTAGTTCTGGTATTTTCTAACTTTTGTGTACTCATCCGGCAATATTTTAATTTAGTGCTTCTCATTTTTGAATACTTAGATTGTGTTTCTTAGATGATAAAGGTAACTGGACTTTTCAGACCTTAGTGCCTATCTCGATTTCTGTCATCTTGTCAAAAGAGTCTGGAATTGAATCATTTTGAGTTATAACCATACCTTTAACATTCAGAACATATTGGAGTCAGAGCTGGGAACAGCTGTGGCTAATTCTTATGTTTTCTTATCTTTCTTTCTTTGCTGTGGCTAATCCCTGTATTTTCTTACCCTTCTTCCTTTCTCTAAAAGTGCAAATTTATTGTGAAAATAATAAAGTTAATGCAAACTGCCTAAATTATCTAATAGTTAAAATTGACTCCCTAGCCATGAAAAGGATAAAATTCTAGAAAACACAGTCATGATAAATAATACCTGACATGATTTATATATACTCGCTCTTGCCATATGTCAGAGGAGAGGTAGGGAAATACATTACAGACCCATTCCTCTCTTTATAATCAAATACCAACACTTTTATCTCACCAAAGAAAACAGTTTGTGGTTGGTGTCTTGCACCTTATCCCTCACCGTTGGGGCATTCCTACTGAGATATCCCTATTGCTGAAGATACGTAGCGATGCTCCACACTGTATCTCTTTCTCTGTTTTCTGTTTCTTTGATGTGCTTCTCTAAGAAGTTGTGTAACTTGGGGTAGTTTCATGACAAGGGTGTCATTTCTCATGTGCCTCTATAACATCAGTGACTGGTAAATGCTTATGTTGGATGTCCAGAACTGTCAGAAAAAAATGTGTGTGACTATCACCAGTGTGGAAAATTTTTACATAGCTCTCACTCTGAGTGCCTGAGCATGGGAGCAGGCAGTAGCAAGCTGCTTGGTCTTTTGGTTCAGCTCTTTTGGAAAGAAATGCAGTGAAATTCCTGCAACTGTTGAGAGAACAGTATCTACAGAATATTCAGAATCTGAGGTTAGAGTAAAAAGTATCAGTGGTTTTATCAGACAGATAACAGACAGTCCCTCTCCCTGTCGATAAATAATACCAGGCTCCTTCCACAATGCTTTTTATCAATGGATCTCAGGATGCTTTACAAGAAAAGATTTTTTGACCATGTTTTCTTTAGTGTTTTGTCTAGTCTAGCTTTAAATGTTAGTGTTCGAAAATATGCTGTATTTCCAGTACACTTGCAAGGCCCCAAGACAGAGAGAAAATGAAGAAGTATTTATCCGCATGTCATGTAAAAGCTAATGATGAAACCGTCAGAGAATAAGGACCAAATCACACCGCATGTAATTTCCCTTTGGTAATCACTCTTGCTGTTTTAGTTCCACATAGTCACCTGAAAGCCCAGCTTAAACAAACAAATAAAAAAACAAAGTGAAAACCATCACAGTTTCAAGATTTTTTCAGAATTGAGTAGCCTTTCGGTGTACAGAAAGAAGCATTTCATTTCTGAAATTAATTTTAAAAAAATAACAGTTTTATAAATTACATGGTGGAAGCCATTTATAAAATTCCTATATAGACTATGATAATCAAAGTCATGCGATCAAAATCAAAGATCGCTCTCAGTGTGTCAGTTTACTTTGGTTACCAACATAGCCCTTTCTCTTGCCATCACGATGCATGGTGGTATTTTGACTACAGTTACATTCAGCAGCTTTTGACTGCTTTGAGTGTAGAACTAGTGGCCAGGTTGGTTTTACATCTTGCAGATGTGGAAATAGCTTTTCTGTACAAGGATTTTTCTTACTTTTTTTTTTCTTTGTGAATAACTTCCAATCTGAAAACTTGATCCTTACCCCAGCACTGGTAAGCAACCCCCTTGGCACCACTAGGTGAGAGATTCTCCCTTTATATCAGTGAGCTGTGCACATTTTGGGTCATTCTTCCTTAGAATAGACTCCTTAGTGTTCATAAATTTGTTGTGCAGTAATAATCCCCAGCTGACATCTGAACCTGTACAGTCGGAGTGCCAGGCAAATTTGTTTGCAATAAATCCACGTTTTTCGGATAGCTGCTGCTGTCTGTTTTGTGGGTGCCTCCACAACACGCCTAGGCTAGCCTGCTCCTATGCTGGCAGCCAAAAGCGGCTGTTAAGCCTGTGTTAATGTTAAGCCCTTCATTCATTCCCATCTCAAACACTTTAGTTTCTAGTGTTTTCCTCCTCTGAGAGCAATTGTCGCCTGTTGGATTTCAACCAGTGACACTAGTATGGGAGACAGTCCTCCACAAACTGCTCCAACATGGGCCCTTCACACAGGCTGCAATTCTTCATGAACTGCTCCAGCTTGGGTCCCCTACAGGGTCCCAAGTCCTGCCAGCAAACACACTCCAGCATGGGGTCCTCTCTCCACAAATCCACAGGTCCTGTGAGAAGCTTGCTCCAGCATGGACCATCTACAGGGTCACAGACTTCTTCAGATATCTACCAGCTCTGGTGTGGGGTCCTCCACATCTGTCCCACCATCAACCTCCATGGACTGCAGGGACACAGGCTGCCTCACCACGGTCTTCACCACAGGCTGAAGGGGAATCATTGCTCCAGCTCCTGGAGCCGACCTCCAGCCTCTCGTCCTTCACTGACCTTGGTGCCTGCAGAGTTACTTGTCTCACATATTCACACACCTCTCTCCCAGATGCACTTGTGCAGTTGTTTGTTTACCCTTCTTAAATATATTACCACTGAGGCGCTGCCACTTTCACTGATGAGCTCAGCCTTGGCAGTGGCGGGTCCATCTTGAAGCTGGCTGTCGCTGGCCCTGTCAGATGCTGGGGCAGCTTCCAGCAGCTTCTAACAGAAGCCACTCCTGTAGTCCCCCTGCTGCTAAAACCTTGCCTCACAAACCCAATACATGTGTAGATTAGGAGTTTTCCAGTAAATCTATTTTAAACAAAGTGAGATAATTTACCAAGAAAGAGAGAAGAAAGAATCTGGTTTGAAAGAACTTAAACATCTTTTTATTTTTTTTTCATTTCAAAACCATTGATATGCCCTTTGCAAAACTTTCAAGTGAAGTCTCATTAATTTGAATTTCAGCTTTTAAAAATATTTTCCTTTATGTTTTATGTAAGCAGCTTAAATGATTGAAAGTGAAATAAAATATACTTTTAGGATATAATGTTTCCACTTCTCTCATACTGTTGTATTATCATTACTTTAAAACTGTTCAGATTAGATTTTCATTTTTGTCTAAAAGAAAGTTGTGATAATGAGATAAAGCAAAATATTTCACACAGATTTATTAAGCATGAATTTTGCCCTAGGCAAAAATTGGACATGATCTATTTGTTTACCAAAATTAAATCAGATTTATAACTGATGACTTATGATTTCCAAATCTATGTTTAAAAATATATATTTATTTTTCTGTTATGCCACAATGGTGCCACAGTGAGCACCCATGGTGTCTAGATATGAGCTGTATTAGTCATATCTCTGCATAAATAGCCTTAAGCAATCCTTAGAGTATCAGAACTCATGTACTATATAAAACAGCTATATCTTATGAAATATTAAAGCACAGCATGATGTCAACATAGTACAGACAATTAAAAGAAGAACATTACAAAATCAAATTCAACAGTCTGCATCTATTTAAAAAAGATGAAAAGTCTTTATACTTGCATCAGAGTTACTAGCTAAATTTTTGTTGTAGTACTGACAGATTTTTTTTTTTTGCCATTTTTAGAAATTTTCCAACTCTGCTGCTTTTTGAAAAGATATCAAAAACCAAGAAAGAAGAGGCAAAGGAACAAGAAGTAGCTTGTATCCAATTGATTTCTGCTTAGTTTACTCTGATCAGAAGGTCCCCCCTGTTTCTTAATTTAAAATGGGCATTTGAGACTTGTATCTCCCTAGAATTATTTTAGTCACTATGCTTAGAAAACTCCCTCTTTTCTTTTTATATATCCATATAGTTTAAAAAACATTAGGGCAACATTATAGCTTGGTGGGTATTGCAGCCTGTTGGGAAGTCCATGCCTCACTGAGTGTGTAGGAAATTGTATATTTATGCATGACTTTGACAGAGAAGATTGTAAGTTTATTATTTGCCTGAACAAAACCCCTACAGCTTGAGGCCTATACTGCTTACTTAGAAGCCATCAGGAATCTGAACCTGTGTGTCCTGAATCTGAATCTGTGTGTCCTGATACACAGGTGCATATCATCTACCATGGAAGCAGCAGTACTAAAAAATATCCTATTTGATTTTCAGTCTGCTGTGAGTAGACCTTCCAGAGATGCTACTGGCAAAGCAAGAGTTTTAATTGTCATATAAAATTAGTTTGATGAGGCCCAATTAATGTTTGTTAATCTTGCTAGGCGCATCTCTGAACAATCACTCTGAGCTTATGGAAGGAAGTCAGAGATTTAATTCAGCAGAAGTAGGGATCTGAGTTAACATTCTTTATCACGAAAATTGAAGTGTCTGTTTTTCAGTAGGGTTTCAGCTTGTTATCTTCTTTCTTTTTCACATGGCCTAGTAGAAGCGGGTGGTCTGGCATTAATAAAAACTACCCTGGGGAAAACTCTGAAGAATCACTCCTTTAGAAATGCATCGGTTTAGCTACTTTACATATTCATTCTTCACGATACTCTTGCACACATTGAGATCAATACATTAGGGTGTCTAATTCTTATTACCTACACAAATCACTCTTTTTATTAACATCAAACTTACATTAGCAATTATTAGTATATTACCATAATTATATCATTATTATAACTTAAACTTGCAGATAATTTATTGCCCCAAACCAATTGTCTCAAACAATTCAAATGTTGAAACTTGTGAAAAATATCATGCTTCTGTTGTTCTTTCTAACCAACAAAGTTAGTTTCTATTATGAGTCACTTGATGAGTATTAAGACAGCCTACCATAATGTCATGCCCATTATTCAGTTTTCTTATATGAAAAAAGTTTAAATTTTCTTCTACTGGGTGAACAACAGCCCCACTGGGATCAACAGGTGGAAGACTTCTGACCTATCATCTCCTGGTCAGGGGCCGTTGTTCCAGGCTAGGAGCAGATGCATCCATCATACCCAAACCTTATGGGGCAGATGGTGTTGCCACCTCAGCTGTGGTGGGTGAGTCATTTGAAGAAGAATAGTGCCTATTAAGAAGAGATGTAATCAAGATGAACAAGAGAGGAAAAAGATCAAGGTAAGCAGAGGAGGCTCAAATTTGTAAGTAGGGCAAAAATGAGTTCTTCAAAATTATAGGATTATGTCAGTTCCTGGAAAGATGTTAAGTCAGTTCCTCTTTGAGTTCAATTCCAAAGGCATAAAGGAAAAGAAAACAATGAGGAATAGTTAAGATGAATTTATGAAGTGTCAGTCATGCTTACCCAATGTGAAATGCTACAATGAAACAACTAGCTGTGTAGATAGGGAGGAATGGTATGATATATATTTATTCAAAGTTTACATATGCTTGAATTTATTAAAGCTTAAACATCTCTCACTGCATTCTTATTTGGAGGCTGAGGAAGTATTGACTAGATGAATGAGCTGGTAAGTAGATTGAAGGTTGTCTGGCTGCTGTGTTCAAATGGAATTACACACCCATTTCCATCCTGGCTTGTGCTCAATGATGAATGTTTCAATTAACGACTCCAGGGACTGATTCTTGACAGAAACCTCAAGAACTTCAGGTAGCAGTGCCAAGTTCTATACCTGGAGTGTAGTAATTCTGTGGTATAGGATGGAAAGATACTGGCTGACTAATAGCCTTCCTGAAAGGCATCTGGGGACTATGGAGATGCAACACCACACTGGATATGAACCAGCGGTGACTTCCATTGCAAATAACAATAAAGTGCTATACACAATATGGCACTGCTGAGGTCACAGCTGAACTGCTGCACCTGGTATTGAGTACTCTTTATTCAAGACAGTTGTGGAAAAACTGGTAGAGGTCCAACAGACAGTCAGAACTATCAGAAGTCTTGAGCATGTGAGAAATGAGGAGATGCCAAAGGAGCTTAGCTTCATTAATCTGGAGTAGAGGTGATTAAGTGGTGATCTAAGAGCTGCTTGAAACTACTTGAACTGCATTTACAAAGATGATAGGACCAAATTATTTTTGGTAAAATATAGGATAAAGGTCACAAAATCTGTCTTGGTGGTTCATATTGGACATTACGAAAAACAAAATTAGTATGGGAGCAATGCAGCACTGAAACGGGCTACTCAGAGAGCTGATGAAATCTCCAACCTTGGAGCTTTTCAACACTTACCTTGAAAAGGCCCTGTGTTGTTGAGACCTTGTGTTGTTCAGAGCCCATCTGAAATGGAGGTTGGACCGGACAATACTCCAAAAGTAACTTCCAACCAATATTTCTACAAATCTCTTTTAGATGTATACAAAACAGTGAAATGAATCATACTCTAAACAGCACCTACTGCAATGATTTATACTGTGAAGGAAGGTATGGATGAATTCTTTAGTCATAGCTGGTGAATACTATCCTTAGAGGCCTCAGGGCTGGGATTCGTCTTTCTGAATGTAAATGTCTATTTTTTGAGCTAGTCACCATCTACTCGCCATTTCATAAAGTACAATTCATCTCATCAGAGATTAGTGAGTCAAAATGGGTCGAGTTAAATGTGTGATAAATGTAATTTCTTCTATAAAGGATCCAAGTTTAACTAACTTAGGTATAGATGTCTACTTGTAGATGTTCTCAATTGTTCTTATGAATCCTACTATGAATATTGAAATAATTCAGTTTAAGAAGGGAATTTTTTCTGTTGAGTCCATCTTTGTGTTGGATATTAGCGTGAAAATACTGCATGCTTACCGAGTCCCTAAAATTAAGTGTTCATTTATCTAAAATAAAATAAACCAAACAAAAAGTGTCAGTATGTATTGGATATTATTTCTAAAAGCAGTGTATTATCATTGCATAGTGCCTGTAATAGAGAAATTTTTAGAAATGCAGAGATAGAATTATAAATTCACTGATCATCATACAATCACATATGTATTTTATTGGTCAAGAGATTAACATCTATTAGATAGTAAGATGACATTCTAAACACTTATGTAAATTTCTACAATCACAATTAAACTTATGTTGTAGAGGTTTGAAAAAGGCATTTATATTTTCAAAAAGGAAACAAAATGATAGCATATGAAATACACTATTTCAGAAAGCCAACGTTTCTTCAGAGCAAGAATACCCAACCACGTGTGTTTTGGTTTGTGACACTAAACCACGGTTTCCCACAAGATGCTGATTTATTGGAATGAGGATGGAAACACGTGCACGGTTTGAAGGCAAACAAACAAATTTAAATTAAAAACAAACCCAAACCATCCAGACAATGAGGACATTTTTTCACTTTTCTTTTGGACTTCCAGTATCCAATTATTTGATTGTCTGTTTTCATCAGTAACCATAGAACTTTGTGGTAGTGGTAACTGGGAATGCAAACATATGCTAGTACCTTAAATTCTGATGTATATTTTCAATCAGTTTTACATGAAGTCTGATTTTGTTTAAGAAAGTAACAGAAAATGAGAAACACAGGCTTTGAATTAACAACAGTCCAGTCACCAGATGTTTCCATTTTAGATGTTTGTCAAGGTCGTAAATCAAGTTCATAAGATTCTGGCCTGCTGAAGCAAGTTGCCACTGGCTGTTATTTTTTTACCTCATCTGTATAGCGAAGATATTGTCCACTACAGCCCTACAATATTGGAGGTATTAACAATAAATTCTGCAATATCTAAGAAAAAATATCCTCTGTCTTTTTTAAGATCAATTTAGGTGTTCAGCTATAACTGAAAAGATAATTTGGCAGCACAGTCTTTAGGATACATATTTCCAGTTAAAATATCCCATTGGGATCAAGAAATAATATAGCAACTTTTAATTAGAATGTTTTTGCATGAAATGTTTTGCATAGTTAACTAATATAAATAACCTTTTATTGCACAAACTATGGAAATGAGAGTATTATTTTGACAAATGCATTAAAAATAGTAGTGTGAAGGACACATTAAGAAAAGCAGAATAGGCAAATAAAAACCCCAAAAGAAATATGTTTTCTTCTTTTTTTTTTTTTTACTTCTGAAATTTTTTTTGTTGTCCATCTCCAGTGTAGCTTATAGATGACCTATATATAGGTCAGAGATTAAATCATAGGAAATTATTTCAAATCCCTAAGCATGCACTGCAGGGACATCCCAGCTCCGTACTAGACCTAAACCAGGCAGTGGTCATTGACGTGTCCATATTCGATATTCATGATTTCATTTCCAGTGAAAGGAACTCTGGATAACAGTAGCATGCAGGAGACACAATATGTAAAATGGGCTCCAGTTTGGATAGCTGAGGGTCAGGAACTCCAGATATCATCCATCATATACTTGCAAGGCATATAGTAAATTACTGAAAATCTGTTTTTCAGTGGTCAAGAACTCTCTTGTATTATCTTCGAACTGTCTCTGGATGTGTAAATTGTCTATTCACAGTCATGTTTCCATTTGTATTTGAAATTACTTGGTGTCTTTTCATGACATAAGTTTTTGTATTCAATAAAGAAATACCTTCCATATGCAGCACGTCTGGTACAAGAAATTTGCTTTGTCAGACAAATTCCATTCTCACGTTGACATTTGTACTAATGTGGAAACATTCCAGCTAAATCAGTGTTGCAACTTCTGCATTATAGCACTGCAACATATCACTGTTGAGCTTTTTATATCCTTGCAAATAAAATCTTCAAAATTTCCTAAAGGCACAAGAAAGGGCATTCCAGACAGGACCCCAGTGGTTCAGTGTTTTGTCTCCAAGGTGCGTGTGGGGAATAAAATATGCAGAAACTATATGGATATATGCAGACATACGTGTACATATACATATATATTTGCAGAATATTTTTATTCTGGTATTTCTGTCCCCTCAAGACTTCCATTGAAAATGGTTTGTGAGTGTGTGTGTGTGTATATACATACATTCATATACACATATATACATACATATTTACGTACTTTACGGGCATGAATATACGGCCTGTGCAGATGTGTCTGTGTCTGTATAATTCTGAAGGCTGTTTATTTTTATAAGTCAACTTTTGTTACTTAGTTCTGAATAGGCCTGGAAAAGAAGTGGCTCAGGAGTAAAATGGATGCTGATGTATATGTATAATCCAAGTTGTCTGGAGAAAAAACTGTTTGTCTTCATATTATTTAACCAACTTTGAAGCATAGACAAGAATAGAGTTTAGAAACTTCCAGAAGTTGTAAAGAAATCCTGTAGCAGAGCACAATGATGATGAAAAAGTTAACAAGAATATTAAGTTATTAAAAGTATTTAGGACAATCTTTTTAAACTTCTCTGTTCTTGAAGGCTCATAAATGGTACTTTTATCTGATTAGACCTGGCATCACAACACTAAGATAATCCATTAGAAGGCAAATGCTTGCACCAGGAATAAAGGGTCTTGCTACTTTGAGCAGAAGTCTAATAAAGATATCTAGGCAGCTTCTTTGATTTCTCAGATTCACAGGAGCACTGAGACGAAGAACAGCATTTCCTGACCTGGAGATAGGGGTACAGAAAAGACCATCACATTAGTCAAATTTTGAGAGACCAGCTAAGATCTTTTAATGCAATGGCCGGTTGTGGCATCCGAAGTTGAGACATACTTTGTATTCTATTTCACTTGTCAACTACCTCCAGCTATAAAACTAACCTTACCTTGTTTCATGTTTTAATCCCATGTTTAACTGTATTTCAAGAGCTGGTATGTGCAGATATAGGGATTCTCAAGTGCAAATGGTTAGATGCATGTAGCTGAAGTATGATTAGATGGAAAACAAAGAAATGAGAAATAGAAGCCAGTCCACCTAATCCTATAACACAGCCCTGTAACAGGAATGAACATTTGCTGTTTTCAGACGGTCTGTCTGCAGACAGAAAACTATTTTCTCAGGAAAAGTTTAATGCATTTAATGTATTTGAGAGGTAAAGAAGCTCAGTGTGTCAACGCAGATCTCATGGTAAACTGTCTCCATAAGAGAGACATAAAATTGTGTCAGTGATCAGTAGAACAAAAGTGAGACAAAACTATACACCAGGTTGCCAGAACTTCTAATAAAGATAATTTTCTGTCTACGTAATTACCTAAAATGTAGCTAATATAAATATCGTAGTTGAATTATAGCCATACATAGCCATTTGGAAAGATGATGTCAGAGAAAGTTACCCTCTTTAGTAGGGAAATACTGTGTCTTTGTTTGATATTTATGTGCCTCTCTCATCTATGTATTAGAAGTTCGGAAATGTGTTACAAATATTTTATAATTCTAGGTAGATGAATTTAGTTGCAATTCACAAAATTTTTTTACATCAGAGGATCTGTCCCATTTAATTAGAATTATGAATCCATAACTAATAAATTATCTTTTTATCTACTTTTTTTTTTTAAACCCTGTGTAGTTTAGGAGTAACTTTATTGAAGCAAGCTATCTCGATTCACACCTGGTTTATGCTATTGCAGATAGTTTCCACCTATTTAACAGCTGCATATGTGGTAGACCTCAACCTCCATTAGACTTACATGCTGGCAAGCTTCCAAAAAAAGGATTCTTTATATATAATGAATCCATTATCATTGAACATAGTCCTGATGCTATGACATTTTGTAGTGTTTGATGTGTTAGGCTGGGATATTTTCTCTCGGGACTCCTGTGTCTTGGCCAATTGAAGACAGTCTCTAGTGGGTACTATTTGCTGCTGTGCCTTTGTTGTTAGGAAGTAACTGCCAATTCCCAAATGAACAGTGATGGTGCAGTTGGAGCTCCGCTGTTGTGGGATGTGAACGTTGTAAACGAGTTTATAGAATGTCAAGTCATATTATCTGCTACATAGGCATACCATCCGATGGGCAGAAATCAAAGCTTCAAAGTGTCATCCTGATACACTGGAGACTGAAAGCCACTGACCAAGCTTTTAGTGATATAAATTTGTTAGTAGTGATACAAAAACAGCTTCCACTCTGGATACAACAAGATTACAGCTTGAAAGGTCAAGAAATTTATAATAATTCTTGAATAAAAGATCATATGTATGAGGTGCAATGCTTTTCAATTCTTTCTGTTTATCCTTTTTTACCAATACATAACTACACTTCATTAAGTTAGTAGGAGGGACATTATTCTAGCAAGGACTTGGGGCCGGCTTTGCAAAGGCAATAGCAGCACCAAACTTCTATTTAAATAAACATCTATTTAATTGCCCTAAAATAAATGCGCCTGAGTTCAGACAGGTTTCAAGTGGTGCTTAGGAGCAGAGACTGAAAGAGCTGGGTAAGTGATTGCTGTCACCCTACCCTACATTCATCTGCTAGCTTTATGTTAGCTGTACGATCTTCACCTATGCATTCAAAAGAGGAGTTCTGCTCACACCAGTGCCTAACCTTGGAAGCACTTCAAGCATGTAAAGGACTTCTGTCAACAGTGACATTTTCCAGGAAAGTTAAATTTGGCATCCAAGCAGTCCTGGCTGCTTCTTCACTCGTTTCCCCTGGGGATTGCAGTGTAGCTGTGTCTCTGCCTGTGTTACTCATGCCACACTTACTACAGCAAGTCTTGCATTCACTATAGTGACACTTTTATCACTGTTAGCTCCCTGCTTAGAGACTCCATCCAAGGAATAAGAGACCCAGACCCGTTCTTTTCTTTGTCTGAAGGAACTAGAGCTAATCTCCAGTCTGATATCCTCTTTGTCACTTTTCTTTGAAGTTTCCTGCTTAGAATGGAATAGAACCAGTGAATAATTGCTATTTTAAATGGCTTGACTTAAAAAACATTTCCATCAGCATGATGTGTTTTGTCAGAGTTGTTTTTTCAACCTGATTTTTAATTCCAGCAGTAAATTACACTAAAGAAAAAACTCTGAAATACACACCCACACCCACCCACCCAATCTTTCTCTCTCAAAGAGCAGCAGCGCTAAATCAGACCAGAGGCTCACCTTCAGTGGTGGCTAGCACCAGATGTTCAGGGAACGAATATGAGAACAAGACATGCACAGAGTGATATTTGCCTTGCTTATATTCTTGCAGCTAGTGGCTCTCTGTGGTTCAGGGACCTCCTGAACTAAAGCCAGAGTTTTGTAACCAGACCACCATGTTTAGCAGTCCTTGGTAGAGCTTTCCTCCATTAGCTTGCTTAATCAGCTTTTGAATCCATTTATACTCCTGGCATCCAAAACATCCTGTAGCCATAGGTACAACAATCCATTTAAGTATTGAATGACAAAGATATTTCCTTTGAGAATTTCAGGAAATTTTCATCATAATTCCATTTGATGGTCTCTCATTTCCATGTCTTCAAAGCCACAGTATTATTACCCATTCTGTATAATTCATGTTTTTACAGATTTGTTATATCCCAGTCATCTGTCTGAGCTCGAGTCTCAATCAGTTTAATATTTTTGTAAAGAGGCCTAACATGTCTTTCAGCCTTCTAATGGCACCATGTTCCTCTTCATATGAGGTGGCCAGAACTCTATGAGGTTTTAAAAATATGAGTGCACCACTGATAACGCTTATATTTGTAGAGTTACACAGTTGTCCATTCTATTTCAGTTCTTCTCTCTATTCCTCTGTCAAGAGTTCTTGACACTATCTTTTCCACCACAGCTATGTATTAAACTCACACTATCAGAAAATTATTAACAATAATCTTAGCTTTTTTAATCCGTAAAGCCTATATGAACTTCAGTGCATAGGAAATTTAAAGTAGAGTTAAATGAATATTTAACTTGACTTAAAAAACTTAAAAAATATTTAAATGAATATGTTTTAATGGAAAATTTGACATAAATTTATATTGACTGTTAATATAAACTAAACTGAAATAAACTTAACGTTAATTAAAAGCCACTAAACTTTAAGAACCTGGATAATACAGATCAAATGAATATCAAACCTGTGTTTTTGTTTATGCTACTCACAATATACAAGGATTTTAGAGGTCCAAGCAAAGATCAGCTCCCTTTTAGCACAAATATGACCCCAAAATTCAACAAAAAAAGTACAGATTAAGCAAGATGAAGGAAAAGAAATATTATTACACTATTTTACCAAGAGAATCAAAGCAGAGAGGGAGTTTACCAGGCCATAGAAAAAAACCCATAAATCTTTAGGAACTCCCTTTGAAACTTCTAAAAGTCTTAGCTGCTGTTATATCCATAAGACCATGCAACCTTGTTGAAAGTCCTGAACATAACCATGTCTTTCCTGCCTGTTTGTATCTTATTACAGAGAATATCCAGAATTAATTTGCAAGCTTTTTGAGTTTTGCTAAACTCTGAATGATCAAAATTTGTAAATGATTTTCCTTGATTTGTCTGGTACAGGAATTTCTCCCACAATTTTTCTCGCTGAGGAAACAAGGAAAAAATTAGTGATAGAGACTGGAGAAGAGAGGTCCTTCTCAACCTCTGCATCACAGATTTGGTACAACATATCTGTTGCATTTCCTTTTGGCTCATATGAAATAGTGTCACTGCTTTAGCATCACCTTTCATGACATTACTACTCAGAAGATACTTTTTTGCAAGAAATGAAGACAAATATACCCATCTGGAACGCAAGAGAAATGCAGTTATGGCTGGAAGTACCTGTCTAAAGAATCTGGAGCCCATTCACTACTGCTGTGTTCTGTGGGAACTTTAATAGATATGAATGTCAGGGGGAGTCAGCTTTATAGATTTTCTCTGGGAAAAAAAAAAACAGCAAAGATGCCAGTAACACTGTCCCATGCAACCAGGAGAGGGCACTTGGTTATTTCCAATCCGTGGTGGAAGAATACTACTTATCAAATTGCTAACACTATTTCCT
>NW_010415766.1:0-5480 GCF_000710305.1 Buceros rhinoceros silvestris | reverse complement strand
CCTGCTGATACACCTTTGGAGGAAACCCGGTCATAGTATCTGCAAATGTCACAGACCAGGGCAGGAATTCTGCTGACCTCATTAACGATTGTATGGTGGCTTTGAGGAAAGATTTATCCCACTGGATATTTTTCTTGCTGTGAAATTTAGCTTACTATTATCTTTGTTTCTCACTCTTGCCTCTCTCTAGCAACATTGGAAAAGTGCCAGTCCATGAGCATTTGCTTTCCTTGTCTTGACTAACATCCTTCAGTGTGAAGTGCAAATAGCTCAAAAGGTGATTTTAGGATCAATATAAATAAAACTGACACTTCTCTGATGGGGAGTTCTTTGTTATTGTTCTGGGTAGAGGTAGCAGTGGCCAGGCTTGGAATACGGTGTGACATACCACGAATCACGTCTTCTGTGCTGATATTTTCCCTGTCTGATTTATTGGATTGACAAGATTAAGATACAGATGTTCTATGTCATATTTTTCTCTCTATATCTGAATGCAAAAGCATAACTTGTGATAAATTCATTCGTTGTTCACCTTTGACTTTTAGGTCATGTGCCCTTTTCCACCTATTCATCTCCCTCAGACTTATTCTGCTATTACAAAGCTATAAAAAGCCACCATTCTTCAGGAACAAGCAGCAGTCTAATACCTCACTCTTTTTCTTGTCAGATGTATATAGAATTGCCCGCTGTAAAAAGCACCCCACTTGGGGTTTATAGTGAACAAAGCTCAGAATATTAACAATTTGTCTTGGCATAATACTGCAATGTTTATTAAGTAATGTAAAATCTCACAGAAGTTCTAATTTTAGTCAGACAGCATTGAATATCATGACAAGACTTTTTTCTGGCACGTTAAAGATGAAGGTAGATTGAGGGCATTCTGCTTACCCTTGAAGCTGGCAGGACAAGATCTAAATTTAGTCCAAAATTCAAATCTGTGTGGCTGCCAAGCCAAAGCCAATGAACCCCATCTCTCAGTGGAACTGTACTTAGTGTCATACCGCATGTGGATATGCATTTCAGACTGGTAACAGGGTGGATATCGAGCCTGTGACTGTCTACATTTCCATGTGAAATATAAATGTGCTCTAAATTGATCAAGTACCAAAGGAAAACATAGAATAGTGGATAGAGCAAGAGATGTAAAGGATTTATTAGTGGTAATGAAAGCAGCATTATCATAGAAGGAAAAGACATTGCTACAAAAGGTAAGTCTTGAAGCATGATTTCAAGACTGAAGGGAAAACTGTTTTTGCAGTTACGCTTCTGCAAGTGAAGTAGAAAGTCTGGGTTTCCAATATTCAGCTGGGGTCTCCAAGGAAGATGTTAGAGTCAAAAATAGAATCAGAGTAATATTCTTACCAAAAAAATGTTAAATGTGGGTGGGTTTAGTTTTCAGTTTAACTGCAATTCACAGGATGTTAGTCGCTTTAATGTTGCAGAGCTGCTATATATCTTTTCCATCAGAACAAACATACTACAAACACCAGAGTCCCATAGGAGGCTGCTAAGATTATTAAAACCCCAGATTGAAAGAAGGAACCAGCAGTTTTGTGAAGATTCTCTTTGTCATGCTATAAGTATTTCATTGACTTTTATAACCATTTTTTATTAGATATGAGGAGTATCTAAAATTCCTCTTGCTTCTACTTAGTAGTATTTCCTGCTTTCATCTCTACCCAGGGGTTGATCCTCTGTTGTGCTCACATTAAAACAAAACCAAGATGAGTCAGCTTTCCTGGCCAGCTGTAAAAAAACCCATACAGTGGATTCCTTCTTTATGCCTAGTAAGCCTTCTTGATGGGACATAATAATCCCTAGGCATCATTATCTCCTCAAATAGTTTCTAAAATAAATAGCATCACATTTTTCTTATATATTCAAGTTAAGTGAGAAGTCACAAAGTTGATAGAATCAAACAGGGCTAAGACACGCGATGCTGGATATCTAGTGCTACCCAGCAACCGCTAGAGCAAAAGCCTACATACAACTCTTGCAGGAACATAGCTTGTGCATGGACAGGAAAAAGTTCACTGAATAAATTATTAATTTGCTAAAAGTTAAATAGAAAGTGAATGTAGAATAAGCAATTACACATACAAACACATCCATATTTATTCACAACCACATTATGTATCTGCAGGGTTCAACAGGCTAATAAATGGGATGATGAGCTATTCGGTGTGAATCACTGATGGGATTTACTTCTTGCTTTCCTAGTGCGAATTAGTAGGAGTCACATCATAGTTTTCATGATTTTTTCGTTATTCAAAATAATTCACTGAATGTCTTGAACAAATGATATTTCAGTGTACAGATTTTCATATTTATGAATATTCATGCATCATTTACTGACTTTTAGCTTATTCAGAAATTCAGATTTCATCGGTTGTGTTGACACACTTAGACATATTGATATATCTCTACACCCTGTCTAAAATTTACAAGTCTTATAGCTGGATTTCTGGGGCAAATATTTGCATCGGCACATTAAAAATATTCTGTGCATTATTATTCTGAAAAAACATACTTAAAATTCACTGGATACTGTCTTCAGAATATATCTTTGAATGATTTTCTCTTTTTGCTAGATTATTTACTGAAAATGAATAGAAGCTCTCCAAGTAAAAACTGGATAGAAACACTTTCCCACTACCTCTCTCCTCCTCTTCTCCCTGTAACAGCAGCATTATTCAAAGATTGTCAACGCATGGAGTGTATTGTGGATGGATTCTTTTATTAACATATATAGGTAAAAAAACACCAAACAAACAAACTTTGATTTCAAATTCATTATTTTCTGTTGAAACCTTTTTGAACTTTTTTTATTTACCATTCCATACTTTAACATCCACCTTAGTCAATGGCTTCTTTAGGACTGGATCCAGTCCTAAAGAACTTCAAGATCCAGTCTTAAAATTCTCTCTTAAAAACTCCCATAGAAACACTTAAATTCACACTGGTCACGCTGTTGTGTCTATAGACCTTAATGATGTGGGCAGAGTAAAGAAAAGACTGAGAAATGGTAAGTTTAAGTTTTCATCACGCAGATAGGGGAAGAGGAGGCCTTGAAGGCTTTATTTTCTACACAGGCTAATAGATGTTAACAGGAAACAGCTGTTTATAATGTTTTTCATTCCATTTTTCCTGTAGAATTATTTTCTCTGTAATTGTGGGGGGTTTGTTGTGGTTTTGCTTTTGTTTTTTAATGACACTGGTGATGTGTTCTAAATATCTTTTTCATTTATGTTTACATTTGTAGTGTTCTGTTTTGCGTGCTTTCACCCCTAAGCATATGCAACTTACCAGGAGAACAAACCTCCTTATCACTTATTTTTGATAACACTATCAAGATAACTTTAAACTTTTTTTACTTATTTTAACCCTTTGTCCTTTTCTACTGCCTTCCTCCCCCATTTCACCATTGTTGTTTTGGTCCATCGATTTTATTTCCTGAGCAAATAGTCTTTAAATTTGATTAAGGGAAAAGGCAAAAAATTAGCCTCAAAAATTCAAGTTCTGTATTGAGAGAAAAAAGTGTTTAAAATGAAGAAATATAGGTAGTAAATATTTAAATTAAGAGAAAATTAAGTGTGGCTATATTAACATATTTTTAAACACAGTTAACTGTGAAGTCAAACGTGAACAGATAATGTAAATACAAATTTTATCAACTGCTTGTAGAACACAATGGCTCTGAAAAGGCTTGAAATTTTTGTGGATAACTAGTTGTGTCTGAACTGCTCTATTATGCCATAGCTGAGAGGGAAAATGAGGCCTTTCTTTATGTAAGATAGGAAATACGATGGAGTAGGATGATGGCATGGCTTCTATAAATAGCAGTAAGTAGACTGGAAAATTGCATCCAGTTCCAGTGTTCCTGGTTTGTAATATATACATGAACAATCTGGAAAGGATCCAGAGAAATGCCTTATGGTTGGTCTGTGGTCTGCAGAACCTATAGCGTAGCAACAAACGAGTGATGCAGAACCTATTTAGCATACAGTGGAACAAGGGAAGACTTAGTTGATGGACAGAATCATGTGACCTCTTGGTGTCTGAGTTCATTTTGACCAAATTGCAGAAAATACAGTGTGGAGAAACTGTATCTCTTCAGACATAAATCCAAGAGCATCTCCAATAACAGACTGTTACATAATTTAGAAAAAAAAAAGGCTAATGATGTTCAGCAGATGGGAAATTTAACTAGGTAAATCCTAAAGCCAGACAACACTTTTCCCTTTCTTTTTTCTCCTCTCCCCTTCTCTCCTCCCCTCAATTACACAATGGAATAATGAATGTCTCCAAAAATCAAAGGTTGATTTCTGAAAATGTTTGACCAGTTGCATTGTGCAGCTAGACAAGGAAATAGATAATTTTAAGTTAGTTCTTTTTAGCCTGAAAATTGAATAACACATGCTAAATTTTGGATACCTGTGTTCTAACATTGTATCCTGAACCAAAGAACAAAATCAGACACAATTAATGAAAAGTTTGCGCTGGTGTATTTTCAAAGAATAAATGGAAGAAAAAATACTTTCATGATAGTTAGAACTACAGCCTGTCCATAACTAAGAAGTCTATAACCAAACCAAACCAAATAAAACAAAACCGTTAATATATATGGTTTTTTGCTATCAGAAATTTCAGTTTTACAGAAATATTTTTGAGAAAAGTAGTTTTTAAATAATGTTACTTTTGTCAGTTATGAAAATAAAACCTGTATCAATGAAAATTACTAGAACACCCATTCTTTTACTTCTGTTACAGCATCACAGATGCTTCTTGTTTCATTTCACAATGCTTCTTGAATTCCTGGTTTAAGTTGAAGTGAAAAATAAATATGAAAGCTCAGAATATCCTTCAATAACAAAATTTTATATTTCTAGAAAAAATAATTATTATTTCCTGGTGAAGAATTTTCTTTAAAATACAAAGCAAAAAAGACCTCACAAACTCCATTCCAGTACTGGTGGCCAAAATTTAATTTTCAATGTTCATGAAATCATAATTCTTCAATCCTTTTTGTACTGAAAGAAATGAGATTGTGATACTAATGACAATCTGTTCTGATTAATCATGCCTAAGTTTTTAACATATAAGTAAAAGCTTGTCTAGTTTCACAACTTTGTTACCTTCTCGGGGGTTAAAACTATGAGGCTGTTATAGCTGAGAAGGTTTTGCAACTCCACGATTTGGAGGAAATGTAAACCCACCAAAATCTACACAAAAGTGAGCTTATCAGCTCGTTACGACTTGTCTTGGCTTTTGTTTAGGCGAAGGAAAAAAAAAAGAATGTGATACAGAATGTTTAACTTAAAGGGGGTGTAAACAGAAGCATTTTAATAGTGAACACAGTTAAATCCATAAAGCAATCATTTAAAGTTGAACAGGTCAGAAAGGAGATATATATGTATATTAATAAAAACATAAATATATATATACACAGCACATACATTCCTTCTCCCCACCGAATCAAC
>NW_010415765.1:11164-13625 GCF_000710305.1 Buceros rhinoceros silvestris | reverse complement strand
GTCCCTCGACCCTTAACAGGGTGATCAACTTACAGTGGTAATGACTAATTGCATCTTTGTTTTTTTTGTTGTTCAACTTGGTAAATCTCTATTTGCTAATTTTCTCTAAGGATGTGTCTCATCCTCATAAACATTGCTACAAATTTTTGTGTATCAACGAGGAGAAATATGATTAAAATTACACCTCCAAAAAAAATTTGGCAAGAGCTTTTTCCATTTCTGAATTTAGCCATGAAAGGACAGAATGTGAGGCTGGACAAAAATTACCTTTCCACTTGAAGAGATCTAACTATTCTTGTTCTGAATAGAAATTCAGAAAGATTGCAATGGTGTAAATTACTATTTATCTAACAAGTAGTTTAAAATTTTGTATTGATTGAAGTTTGTTAGTATAGCTTGTTTTTTCAGATTTATGTGTTACTTCTGCAAAGATAATGTCACAGAATAGCCTATTTTCTTGATTTTATTAGAGAAAATAAGTTTCTTCAATATGTCATCTTTCCCTGCCAATTCCCATTGCTTTCTTTCTCTAACCTCCAGTTTCTTCAGCTTTTTGATAAAATTTTTGTTCAAAATGGGAAAAAAATTCAAGATTTATCTCATCAGCTGTAACTGTTTTATAACAACCCATAACCTGTATTATCCATGCATATATTTACACACACATATAAATGTATGTCTGCGCATGTATTTGTGTAGTCAACGCATTGTTAAATGTGTTTAAAAAGTCCAAAACCATAAAAAATTCCTTTTATTATAGTAAGTGCAGTAGTATAATATTAACAACCAAATATATCTTACTGAAAACTTTAACACTAATGTGCTATTAAAAGGTAGTCATAGTATTTAAAACAGTCATTACGTTCTATATATTTCCCTTACTTTCTTCTATTCTTCTGAAAGAATTCTTCAAATTCATTTAAGTTATATCTCCTCAAGTCCAAAGGCCACTGCTCAGACTTCTCTAGATGGAGGTGGTTTCCTCTATACTTCCATATTATCTTTCTTATGACTTTCATATGTGTCTTTAAGGGGGAAATGCTTCTACCCACAAGCCAAGTTAGTCCATTATGGACTCCTTCGTTATGTAGGATTTGTCTGACAATGTTAGTGCATATGAAATCATTATATGGATAAATGATCTGATCACTGAATTCCAGGGACTCACAGAGATGTTTTCAGCCTTTTCAGACAAAATTTAGACACAATACCAGACAATCTGTTTTGAAGGTTAAAAAACTAAAATAACTTTCTCTTTAAAAAGCATTTCTGTGGAAATAAAACTTCTCTTACACATCCTAGGCAGCCCACCTGGATCATTCTGAAAGCCCACTTTGATAATAATAAAGAAACAGTTCTTTTCTATCTGCTTTTTGTCTTACTGTAATAAAATTTCTGCTGCCATTTCTTATGTGCTACATTTTGTCCCTGCATGGTGGAAACAGCCAGACTTTCTAGGAATTTCATTTCTCGGGTTACTAAAAAACTGTGTGCTCAACTACACGACATCAAGGGGAAAATTAACTTTTCTATGTGTGTCAGGAAATCATGAGATAACATTTATTTCTCACGTAAAATTTATTCCATGGTGTTAAGCCTCTAAATTTTAACAAAGAATCAGAATCCCTGTGGAAAACATTATTAATTTCAGTAACCTTACGTATTTCCATAAGACTGTAAGAGAGTATAAGATCCTCAAATTAAAAGATTTGGTGGAATTAGAACATCAATGAAGTTAGGTTTGGGTTGGTTTTTTTTTTTTTTTTTCTTATAATCAGATCATTAACAGTATAAGTGTTTCTGAAAGCCCAGAATAGCACAAAAATAACTTGAAAGGGAAACATATTGAAAAGAAACAAACTCTTGTTTAAATACCTGATTTTCCAAAGCAGTTCTTTTGTCTTGTGGACACTGGTGCTCACTGTATAACATTTTGGGAAATAGGCACATCAAAACACTCACCAAACTTGGGTTAATATTTCTTTGTAGTATAAAATAACAAATTAATGACATAAAATTGGGGCAAATACAAGGAAACCTTTTTTTTTTTTTTTGCTATGTGCTCTGTGTCATTAAATCCAACATGCTTTTGGTTGTTAGCTCTAATCTGATCAATATAGCTTTGATAATAATTTCAAGAGTTTGAATGGAAAGCATTTGAAAATATTTTTAAGCTGTATGTTATAACAAATCTCTTATTCCAGTATTTCAACCTGGATCCCAAGATATCTCTTTAATAAAATCTTTGCCTACCTGCTTTTTAACACCTCTGAGCTCTGATCAGCCACAAGTCTTATTAGGCAATGGGGGGATTTTTTTTAATAGTTTTATGTCTTTGTTCCTAATTTTGTCCCCATGTTTTCCACATTATATAGAGAACAACATACTTTTCTTTAAGAAAAACCCCAATGTCCTGGTTTAATACAAAACCAGTCTAACGTATGAAACAAACTAGTTAAGG
>NW_010415765.1:3640-10695 GCF_000710305.1 Buceros rhinoceros silvestris | reverse complement strand
TGCCACGGCCACTAACTGGCCGTTTGCCCGCGGTTTGACCCTCGCTGCACCAGGTCCCTGAACCTTGTATATATTTGTTAATCCCTTGTTGTTGCTTATTGTTCATATAGTATTTTTCAGTTGTTGTTAAAAGTTTTGGTTTCCAAAACTCAACTGAGGCCTCGCCCACTTCTTTATGTTTTCCCTTTTATTTCTCTCCTTAACCCTTTCCTTCTGGAACAGAGAAAGGGCTGATTGGAGAAAGAGAATTTGTCCCGTGGTTTGGCTCTGCCTCACCTACACCAGTGACACCTCAAACATTAAGATTTTGTTACTTAACCATTGTGGGTCTGTTTGAGGGTTTTATTTGTTGTGGTCTCCCGGGCCACATAGTGTCTCTGACACCCTGATACTATGCATGAGCAGTGTTATTATTACAAGGAGGATGTTTTATGCTGTAGGTGTACCTGCTAGTACTGAAATACTCAAGGCTGTGTCACTAATTACATTATAACCCCTCTATCTTCATGGCTTTATGATTCAGCTGTAAAATCTTAATCTTTGTTTAAACTCGGAAGACAAAGTTGCATCCTTGAAGGTCGTTTTTTATTTGGCAGTTTTTTTTTTTCCAACAAGATTTAAAAATTAGTCCATTTGATAACTTTTAAAATGGAATAATCTGCCAAATTATGTGATGTGGGTTAGGATTTGGCAGTTTCAGTAGTTGGGGAGGAGGCTGCTACCTTTCTTTGGCACAGTTTCAGTAGTAGGGGAATGGGACTGTTAACGTGGTTCCTCTAAGTAGCTTAACAAAAAGAGCCTCCTGGCTCCAGTTTGGCCCCACCTCTGGTCAAGGCTGCACCAATCAGCGCCTCTGCAAATAAGCCTATTTGAGGGGGGAAACACCTTTGGGAAGGCCAAACAAAATGTTTTTGGGAATGGTCTTTTGTTTTGGAAGTAGTAGGGCAGAAGGAGAGCAATCATGCAGTCACCAAGGTAACCAGGAGAAGTTTGGGAAACACGCTTCAGTACAGCTCTTTTTCCTTCAGCCTGTGGCAAGTTGGCTGAAGCCCTGCAACCCTTGTAGAAGCACTGGCAGGAAAAGCAGGCAGGCTGCAGAGACCCTGGTAGAAACACGTTGGCAGAGACACATGTTGCAGAGATACGTGTTACAGACATGCAGGACTCCTGAAAAAATGCTGTGACTTTGAGGAAGATTGGTGCTAGGTCAGCTCTGTGTTGGGCGTGCCAAGCCTCAGAGCAGACACCCATGTGAGCTGGAGATATTCGTGCTGGACTGTATCCTGTGAGGTGGTGGTGAGGGACGCCATGTGGCTACAGGGACCGGTGAGGAATGTTTTCCATGAAAGAGAAAGCAGCAGGAACAACCTGGAAGGAGTTAAGATGGACTGAATCCCCCATCCTGTATTCCCCCTCTCTGGTGCCAAGTATGTGTGGGATGGGAGGTAGTAAATCTGGGCCCAGGAAAAAAAGGAGGGAAGGGGGTAAGGTATATTCAAGATCTTGTTGTGTCTCTGTCCTACTCTAATTTAATTAGTGATTTGGTTATGGTTTTGTTGGTTTAAATTAAATTGATTTTTTTCCCCTAATCGAGCCTGTCTTTTGCCCATGACCATAAGTGATCACGGTCAAAGTCCTCCCTTGTCCCCTGACTTGACCCTTATTGTATTTTCTCCTCCTGGAGGTTGTCTGCGTGGCCTTAGTTACCCGCCGGGTCTAAACCTCAACAATACAGAGGAAGCAATCCATTGTACATCAGTATGTTTTGTTCTTAAAATTAACCCCCCCCAAACCTGATAAAACATCTAGATAAACAAAGCTCTGAGTTTTGTTTGCGGTTATATCATGATGTAGCTTAGCTCTGAAAAACAAAGGAAGAGTTACACAGAACACTCATTTGCTAAATGCAGTATAGAATTAATCTACCAGTTTTGTGAAGTACAGACCTTATTCATCTACTACAGGGCAAAAGCTACATCCTGGTGTATCTACTAAGTACAGGTATACACAGAGACACCTTTTGAAACACTGCCTATATCTTAACATTACTTTTGATACTTAATTACATAAATGCTACAAATCACATCTTTTATTCAACTGAGACCATTTTAAAACCTTGCATAGTTCAAACCACTGTTCTGAGCTTTTAGTGACCTTTTAGGTCCCTATTACAAACAGAATGTTTTTTTATTAACCTCTGTGGAAGCATAGTTTACATGTATATTCACTCTCGAAACCTTGAATAGATAGTTTTCACTACTCACTTCATTAAGAGATTGTGCAGTTTCAGATCTATGTCTTTATATAGAGCCATAGGCTAAAAAAAAAATAAAATTGTGAAATAGGAAAACACACAACAGTGGTTTCAAACTTACTCCTGGGAGTTCCTTCAATATCAAACCTTAATTTAAAATCGTTAAGAATAGTACACGTTTCAGGAGTCCATTAAAAGTTTCTAAAAATGTGTCAGTCAAAGCACTTTTCTTTTGAAATCTTTTGTTGCTGGACTGTCCTGGTTTGAGTTAGAACAGAACTAATTCTGTTCAGTGATTTTAGTATTCAGCTCAGTATTTTCTAAGTAACTGCACTTGCTGAAGTTAACGGCATTTTTTTGAAGAGCAGTGTCTGCTTCAGGGAGTAATAACACTTGATGTTTACAGCTACTACCAGGGATCAGTGTGCAGAAAGGCTCTTGATTATTCTTGCTCCTGTTGAAAACCAAGGTCACTGTTAAATCCTTTGTACCATGTTGGGGTTGCAGTAAGTTGGAGGCTGCAGCTGCAGGGAGGGGCGGACAGGACACATGACCTTAAACTGACCAACAAGGTATTCCATTCCATAGAAGTCATACTCAGTATAAAGGGATTATGAGGGTCTCACTCTCTTGCTCTCTTCTTCAGTAGCCGGTGTCTGAGGAGGACTCTCTCTATTCTGACTTTGATGCAAATCTGTGCATTCCTGAATCCAATTCTGGAACCCAGCTCCTGCATCCAGTTCCCTCCTGGGAGCTGGTCCAGTCTGGTTCCCTGCTGAGTCCGATCTGGGTCTTCCCCAGTGTCTGCCCTGTAGCATCAGTGGTTGTGGGCAGACTCGGCTGGCCCGAGAAAGCCTACCCTTGAAAGGTATGGAAAAGTATAAGTTAGCCACCAGCAGACAAGCATAGGGGGATGAGTCTCTGGGCAGGAGGTGAGTCACCAGGCAGAAGAAAGACGGGGTCAGTGGATGAATTGGAGGGTTGTCGCATCTCTGGGCAGAAGAGTAAACTTCAGTAAACAATCAGAAGAGGGCACGTGGACTAGAGTGTGTATATAAACGGGCTGTTTTCTAAGAAACAGTTCTTGTTCTGAACAACTAAAGTGTGTCACATTGGCCGCCCTGACTTTCATGACAAGTGGTGACAGTGATATGGTTGCCATCAGGGGGCCATTGGGTTCTGCATTAGTATTGTACATATTTGAATATATTTCATTATATTATTGTTGTTCTTATTAAAGCAGTTCTAGTTTTCTTTTCCAATCCATAAACCTCTCTCTCTCTTACTCCCTTTGTCTTTGGGAAGGGGTGTGAGGAGGAGGGGTAATAGAGGATGTCTGTCATTCATCTAGTGGTCAGCCCAGCCCTAACACATAACATGGACTTAATCAAGTTTAGGAGTGAAGGATAGTTCTATGATTAGTACAAAGAACATTTTACCAACAGAAGTAAATTTTGTTTATGGTAATATAAAACCTAACATATTGCACTGCTCTACTGAAGTAAATGGTATCTTCTTAAGGAAAAAAAAATATTAATAGACTGTCTTAAGAGCTTTGTTTGATTTCTGTTTACTGATCCTTTTCAGGTCTTAAAAACCCCTCTAAACAAAACAATTCACATTAAATATGAAATTTTACCCTTGATTACTTAGTACAATTTTAATGCTTTTATTCTAGTTAAATGATTATGTTTGTATGCATACATGTCTATGTGTGTGTCAAAAATCTCTGGCCTTCCAGGTTAAAGGGTTTTGAAAAGATGTTCTGTTCCCAGTGAAAGAAAAGGAAAAAATTTCAATAACTTGAATAAGTTCCTTACATTCTCAAAATCTACAGGAAATATAATGTGTTATCACAGTTATGAATGTTATTGTACTGCTAACTAATACAGAAGGCAAAACTTTCCTATTGTGGCTGAAGTGTTGTTTTCAAGACAAGTTATAATTACCGTAACTGCTCAGCAGTTACTTTCACTTAACCACGTGCAGCCTGTGCTGAGGGCCCAGCTCATTAAGTTCTTCCTCAATTAGAGAAACTTACTTTCTAGGAATGTGCAGCACAGCACAAGTGCACGGAGGAAAGTTTCTTTGTTCTGTGTAAGTTGTCTCCGCATGTAAAACTGGAGAAAGGACAAACCATGCTCTACCACCTCCCAGAGGGAGGCAGGAGTTGGAAGAACAGACAAATAAGCCCCTTTCAACAGCTCTGTCTTAATTGCATCATTCTGTGCTGTACGGAAGACCTAGAATCTCATCACAGGATGGTTTATTGGAGTAGACGTCCACCGTCTTTACATTAAACCACTCAGAGATGCTAAGTCCTTTAATAGCGTTAGATCTGTAGATCAAAGACCAGCATGAGGTCACAGAGAAAGAACACGTTTCTTTTAAAACATATAAGGTTTTATTGTGCTCCTCATTTAATTTTGCAGATCTTCAGCTTTCAATAGCACTGAAATAACAGTATGTCATATGAGAAAGACAGGGGTATGCTTACCTTTGAAACTATTGTTGTACTGTATTCTGCCATAAGGAGTTGTGAATGTCAGGTAAACTAGTATTTAAAAAAATATGTATTTTTACTTTTAAAACTTATTTTAAGTGGTTTCACAACATTATTTCATTGGAAAGACGCATTTTTCTGTGTGTTGATTTCATCATCCATATTATACCTTGCACTGAGTTTTACAAACATATACATTGTTAGTTGTGTTCATGCAGCTAGTTGTAATGCATCCTTCTAATGAAAACAATTCCTGAAACTGGTTTCATCACTCTTTTCCAAGATGTGAAATAGTGGTTTTTGTTTCTTGGAAGTGTGTTAAAACTGCTACATTTTCAACAGTCTGGACTGTCCTCTTAATTATTCATTAATTGGTTGTCAGACCATAAAGTATACAAAATTTGCAATAATATTTCAAATTCAAAGAACTGTTTAGGATGAAATTCCGATAGTCTCAGCTATTATTAAATTGTGCCTTACTTTGTAAATAGTGCTTTGTAAAAACTAAAAGAGCTAAGGATTTAATAGGTCATTGCTTTTTAATACAATTGAAGGAATATTCTGTCTTTTGCAGCTTTTACCTCTGATTAGTAAGTATGTCCCTGAGGAGTTCAGAGATTAAAACGAAAGGTTTTAAAGACCTGTGGCACGTTGGAAGACTGTCCTGGTTTGAAAAGGACCAAAAGGTTTGCAAAGTGACAAATATATCCTCAAGGAGATGTTAACATCTGAGAGCTAAACAAAAAAATGTAAATGTTCGAGCTGGAGGAGAGACAATGGGGCTTGAGATTACTTGCAAGGAGAAGAAAACAGAAAAACAGGTTTCTGGATTAAGGGAGTGAAAGAAAATTGATTTAATTCAGGAAACAATGAGAACTATAAATCAATCACTTAAATTCAGGTAGGATGAGATAGAATGAGAGAGTGATGATAATAAATACATAAATAAGATTATACATACATAGATCTCATTCATTCCATTCCACATCCTCGATTTTTCCCAAGCCCACACATGCCAGGCGGGGGTGGCTTGGGGGTAAGAAATAAAACCAGAATGGGGAAATGCAGTTCTTTTAACCTCAAAGATCTCAGTTCAAAATTGAACTCCTGAAGAAAAACTGTCTTGGCTGGATGTAGTTGTCCGCTGGGGTGGCTGGAATTCTTAAGTTATCAGTTTACCAGGGGCTGTTTTCGGCTCTTTGCTCTCCCCATCTGCAGAACGGGAGATGAACTGGATCTCCTGGGAATGCTTTAATTTTCCCACATTGCAGCTGAGCCTTCATCTCAGGCACCTGAAACCTTCTCACGTTTCACCTCGCCAGGAGCCTGTTTCCTGCTATGCAGAGTTGGGGGTTTGGCCATCTTCACCCTTTTCATTCTGGCAAAATTCTTTTTAAACACCTCCACCAGTAACTGAAAAACAAAAAGACTATCTGCCGTGTGGATGATCTTCTACTGTCCCGGCTTGAGGATGACTGCTGCAGCTCTCTCTCCCTTTGTCCATCCTTCTGCTCCAAAAATGAAACGTGTGCACCAGGGAAGCCATGTGGTTTGCAGCTTTTATAGATTTATTCACAGAAGTGATAATTGACATGTCTCAGCTTCCAGGGCCAGAAGTGAAACCTGAACCAGGGGCTGGTTCCCCCCCCGCCCCGCCCCTTTGCTCACAGAGGCACTGAAAAGCCTTTCCCATGCTAACAAGGGAAGGGGAGGGGGGAAAGTCCCCTGGTCCGGAACCAACGTTTTGCCCTGTTACAAAGACCTTTCCAAGAATCCTAGCAGGCAATCTTGGCTAGCTCCATAAACAGATACCACGTGATCTTTTACAGTTACTACAAATACATTATTCTATTGTCTTACTGTCTACTTAGATATTACTTTTCCTTTGGGAAACCTACTTTGTAGCTTCTTTATAAAAGAAATCACAAAGCTTCTCATCTGTATTTAAATCTGCACCGAAAGCTGTATCTTGCCTTAATAATGATACATATTTTTTCACAAGAAAAAAAGAAAAATAACCCAAACCCCAAAGCACGGTTTCTCTGATGTCTCTGGCCCATCAGGAGCAGCCTCACTGGGATACACAAAATAAAGTACCTCAGCGACTATTATTTGTCTTCCAAGCAACTGATAAGACCATCCACATGATAGTATAGTGCTTTCAATTGCTAGCCATGGCAATAGAGTCCTTAGTGACAGATGTTCACTCTGGTGACAGATTTTTGAGTAATGCCTTGAAGGTTCCTTTTTATGTGTTGATTCCTTTTTGTTCCATTTGGTATGGGAAAATTAGTATAG
>NW_010415765.1:0-3499 GCF_000710305.1 Buceros rhinoceros silvestris | reverse complement strand
GGGAAAGAACCTTCCCTTGTGCTAATTCAACCACTATTGTCTACCAATTGCACCGTTTTCTGCTCTTATATTTATTGTTCTTCACTGATCTTAACCACTGGGCAAAAGGAAAAGTAACTAATTCCTGCAGTGCTATATTCTTAAAGTCTGGGATTTGCATTCATGTCATTAGTAAAGGCCACAGGAATAATGACAAGGAATTGTATTAACAAGTGTTATTAATTCACACCTGTGTCCATAAAGTCATTACCAAAGGGGGAGATGGAGAAGCAATGAAGAAATAGCAGGAATTTCTTGAAGCTTCAAGTGGATTGCAGAAACATACAAGCTGATCTCAGGGGTGCGTCTTTCCAGTTCTGTGAACTGATGTGTACAAAAAGCACATCATAATTCTGCCAACATTTTTACTAGCCCCTGTGGGAGACACTGCCTTCAGCTCTGCATGGAAGGAGAAAGAGCATTTTCAGCAGAGGAAATACAACTTATTAGATGGCACTGCTGACACAAAGCAACCCCCCTCTGAAATGTTCTGTACATGCATGGAGCCTGAGAAAAAAAAGAAGAAAATTGTCCATTATCTGTTTGGCATGGATTAGATATTGTTTGTTCTGGGTCATTAATTTTTTTTTAGTATGTCCTCTTGCTGTGATCCAGAAAATATTTATCTGTCCTAATTAGCAGAGAGTCAAAATATCACTATTAAATATAAGTGTAATACTATTATCAGTGGCTAAGAGTTAAAATGGTTACATATTTGTTTTATGGGAAACGCTGGGAGAGATGTGGAGGGATATAAGGATACATGTGTTCCATGAATCCCATGCAGAAATAAAAAATCATGTCCAACCACACCCACTTCATCGAGATTTCAGTGTTGCTTTTCAACTATATGTTAAGTGAAACAAAGCAAGGATGTGTGCCCTGGACTCACCGCATTTTCTTGATTCTAAAGCTTGTCAGCTTTTTGCTTGTTGGTTTGATGCACGTTCTTAAGAAATGTTAAAGCTTTCAGTATACTTACTGCTGTTCCTTTAATTTAATCAGCTGAATGTTTAATCAGTCGATATGTTCTGATACTCTTATTCTGAAAAAATATGCAAAAAACTTGCCACCTGGTAAGATGCTTTATTTCTTTCCAAAAATCAGGCCATACTCAAAGAATTTGTAAAACGTGAGCTAAATATTTCAAACGTGAATATACTGACATCAAAATTGTAATCAAGCAAAATTATTACAGAATAGTATTTGAACATGATGATATACAATAATCCTCTGAATCTTATGTGGTAGAAATAGAAGGAGTTTGAGCACTACCCATTTCCCCAGTGAAGTGATACCATGGAGGTAACCTCAATGCTGTTCTCCAAACTGTAATGGAAATTAATGTAATTTCACCTTATTTTTTTTTTCCTTTTTATACTGGAGGCTGTGAGAAATCATTTAATTCATTCACACTACATCCATAGTGATTGCTAGGTGACTCTGTAGGTTCTTTCAGCAAATCTTCAGATTTTTTCTTCCTATGTCTGAAGTTACTGTATGCAGAGACCACTGTGAGTCAGTGTTTACAGCTTTCTTTCTGAGTTTTTGAAAACTGTTTTTACTTACTTTGTAACAGAAGTCCCCTGTAAGTACGGACTTCTAGGGAGATGCTTTTAAGGAAGTTGCCTTGTCATACTGAGCTATAATTGGAAGAGGAGACAGTACTATTTCAGAGGATTTGATTGTGTTGGAAGTTCATGAGTACAAAAAAAATAAAATTAAAAAAAGAATGATATCTAGGAAGGACAGTTGCTTTGGCAGACACAACAATCTTTGAAAGCTTGCCTTCTGGTTGTCTATAAAAAGAAAATAAGAGAACATAGATTAAAATTAAAGCAATATAAAATGTGTAACTGACGAACAGAGTGCTCAGAAGATTGATAAAACCTATTTTTCCAAACAATGAATGATGAAATTCTCTCTGCTAAATCACAGAACATCTGTCCATCATTAAAATAGGTAGCAAGTTCTGAGTCAGAACTATCCAGATTGTGGGTTTAGTAATTCTGACATTGGTATTTTAAGAGAGATCTTAAAAGCATATTGATATTTGGACAGTTGACGTTTGCTTTCAACCTCATTTAATTCTTCATGAAGCATTGACATGTTTTGGTAGACTTTTTAATCTCTTCTGTTCTGTGAAAAGTATTTTATTTATCCCTTGTAAGCAAATTTTGTTAAACTAAGGTGGTTGTGATTGTTGGTGGTTCTCGATGGCGTAAGCCTACTACTCACACAGCTGTATGGGTTAGAAAATAGATTGTTCATGCTCTTAGACTTTAAAAATACACTCTCCTACTGCTGTTGTATTTTATATATTGTATTTTATATTGTATTATATATATAATCATATATTGTATTTTATGTCTATTGCACTATATTAATTATTTTCATATCATATGTAATCACAGTAATATATTGTTGTATGGCGTATTGTATTATGTCACACTATGATACATTTTAATGAAAGAAAAACTAAATCTCATTAAATCTGATTCCAACCCCTCTATACTTCTGTATACTAACATTAGGACTTAGATGGCAGTTCTATGAGTTCTTTTTGTCCAAAACAAAGTCATATATTTTTTGTCCTTGTTTGGCTTAGGATAGAGATAGTTTTCACAAGAATCTGGTAGGGAAGAAATAGCGCCACTCCTACTGGCTGGCCAGAAATATGCATTTAAAATACCAAAGAAAAGACATTACTGGCTGTACTGTGTTCAGCTGGGATAGGGTTAATTTTCCCATGACGCTGGGAAGGGTCACAGCCAGGATAGCTGACCTGAACTAGCCAAGGGGATATTTAATATTATATGACATCACACTTGGTATATAAACTAGGAAAGCTGGCCAGAGGAGAAGGTGGAATCCTGGATCAGGAGCAGGCTGAGCACCACTTTCTGGGTGGTGAGCAAATTCCACCTGTGCATCACTCACTTTATATATTCTTTTATTGATATTATTATTCTACTTGTGTTGTCCTATTAAATTGGTTTACATATTCCTTGTATTAGCTAAATAGATGCTGGTGACATTGTTGGCTTATTTGTTCACACGATGGCATTAGGCTAATTATTATATGCAGTATGTATTCACTGCAGTGAAGTTTATCACCTGTGGGAGAAGAATCAGGACTATCATTTTGCTATACTGGGTAATGTTGACTTATGATATGATTTAATCACTGGTCACAAGGTTAAGCTAGTATATGTATGCAGCATTATTGTCATGTCCATACCTCAGGCTCATTCTGTCAGAATTTGTTAGCAATTGCACCTAATTATGGGAAAGATGGGGAGGATACTTTATCCCTCTCTTTCACCTTTCTTTTCTCCTTCAGGATAATTACAACAGCTTTTGAGAATGTTGAATATCCTTGGGATGTTCAAGCCAGCATGTTCTTATTGCTATGTCTCCTGAACGTGTCCCAAGTCTTAATTAGGTTTACATAACAAAT
>NW_010415764.1:42026-42281 GCF_000710305.1 Buceros rhinoceros silvestris | reverse complement strand
CCCAGCCCGCCCCGGGCTCCCAACCGCCGCGCAGGCGCCCCCCGGCAGCGGGCACGGCCGCGGCTCAAGGGCAGGTTGATGGAGCGGGGAATAAAAATCGCATTTATCTCCCCGGTGTCGGCCTGTTCTGTCATCCTACTGCGGCGCCTAAGTCTGCAGCGTTAGAAGCGTTTGCCCGTGCGGAAAACGGCGTTACAGCCCGGGCGGAGACCCCTCCCTGCTTCAGCCCCCGAGCGAGGGGATGTTAATTGTCCT
>NW_010415764.1:11613-41914 GCF_000710305.1 Buceros rhinoceros silvestris | reverse complement strand
GCTGCTGCGGTTGGGGTTAGTGACTGAGAACCAGAAAACAGGCCACTCGGGTTTTTTGTGGATAGGTACAAAGGAAAAAGCGTGAACCAGCAGGCTGAGGGGTGATGCTACATGTAGGCATAAGTGTCCACTGTAACTTGGTAACTGCCTTGTATTTGTATTAAATGAGTTAGACTCACTAGATGCTGCATTGTGCTTGATCTGACTTCAAATAGTTAAAACCAGCTGATGGCTCTTTTTCACTCTACCGTTGTATTCTTACTTGTTGGGTACAGCTGCATTGGTTTAGTGGTGAATAGGATGACATGAACTTGGATTTTATGTTTATTAAATCAGATACAAGTTCTTCTGCATCCTTCCTCCCAATCTTCCAGTGGGGAAGATGGGCAACTCCAACCTGAGATCAGGATAAGCGGCTGTGGGGTTGTTCTTCACTGAGTCTAAGCTGATCTGATGCTGGCTGCTGCCAGAGGTGGCCGTCCTCTTCCTCTCATGAGTTATGTGTGTCTGCTCCCTGCCTCGTGTTGGTCTGACCCCAGCATGGGTTATAAGATAAATCGCTTCTCTAGAAGAGACTTTAGTCTCTCTTGGTTTCCTTTCTTCAATCACAGTTGCAGCAGGATCAGATTAATGCTAATGTGCAGCTTATTTTTGGTAGCATCTTTGGAGTACATGTAGCAGGCGAATTCCTGTGTGAGTGATTCAGATACTGTGTTCCAGAAGTCAGATTGCTGTGGCAGAATGATGAGAAAGTTCCTAGAGATGGAGTTCGAGGTGGGAGGACAGGAATGTCTCCTGTCCTGGACATAAGATAGGAAGTAACAGTGATTGCACTGTCTATTCGAGTTTGAATCATGATAATGTCCTAAGAATTGCTTCAGGGTGAGGGTTTAAATTCCATAACTGTGTCCTGGCTGTGCTGTCATTTGATTAAGGGAACATCCATCTGTAACAAGAGGCCTAGGTTGTCTTTCTCTATTGCATGCTTCTCTCCAGCTTTCACTTTTCTTTAGCTAATATACTGCTTTTCACTGTATTGTGCAGTGGTTTGAGGCCAAAAATATTGTGGGTTGTTTTTGTTTTTTTTTTGTCTTCTGGGACTTGTTTAAAGTACAACTCCATTCGGTCAAAAGCCCAACACAAGCACGTCTTTTATCTTTTCCCTTGAGTGCTAAAACTGTGAACTGCCAAGTTCAAGGTTCAGCATTTTCCCATATTGTTTTAACTCTTTGCATTACTCTGTCTTGGGTTTCATGCACTTATAGCATTTTTTTTTGTTTGTTTCACTGCTTGTTCACCACACAAGGGATTCCAGATGAATCCTTCTGTATCATCTTAAGAACTCTTAAAAATGTGAAGTAAGTCTTTTGTTTCCTCCTGATAAAGATGCTGAGAGCCTTCATGTTGAGAAGGGTACAAGGGTTCCTGATGCTTTGGCTCCTCCAGCCTTCCTTGCAGGTGTTCAGGCAAAGCTGATACACAGGCATGTTGCGTTTGTGCATAGGTTTTCACTCTTCTCTGTCCTTTAGTCTTCCTGAGTTACTCACAAGCCACAGAGTATCCAAACCAGATTTATTCAGGGTGGTACTTTGACCTTGCGATTTCTGCGAGTAAGTTGAAATGTGTGCATCTTCTCTCCTTTTGGTTTTCCTCCAAAAAGGATTGTGCTGCTTTGATGCTTTCCAGGTTTATTTTGCAATTGTGTGAATATCTTGAAAAATTGACAGTTCTTGCTATACTACTTGTTTAAGGACTCATGTAGACTTGTAAAGCTCTCTTAAACTTTCTAGTTTCTGAACTAGATCAGCTGCAAGTAGTTTATCCCCTTGTCTAACCTGTTTAAAGTGGAGGTAGAAGATACAGTTGCTATGAACTGCGTTGTCTGTCAGGGAAGACTAGCATCATAGCACTAAATCTGGCTATTGAGTTCCTGATTTCCACGGTGATTAAATGGACGGCAAATGTCTAAATACAAATAACAGAAGAACATGGTGTTCTGAGTTTGACGGACAAGGACAACTCGTTGTGCACACACCTAGCTTGTCCGGCAGAGGTTATTTTTCTGTGGGTTCCGCTCTTACAGATGGGAGCGAAGCTGATCAATGATAGGCGTCTCCGCTTTCAGGCTCGTGTTGTTGCCAGTGGATTACTCTCTGTTTAGGTCAATGGAAACTTTGGGGCTATTTTATTCCTCTCAGTGAATACATGCCAGCAGTGTTTGCAAAATCCAGCAGTTTGACACTCCTCAAGGTCTGTGCCAGCCCAGCCCACAGTAATTGTGTACCATGCAGTCATCCGTCCCTTCTCTCGGGCTGATGCATGCGCAGTTTGGGCCGCTGAACCTTACAGGGAATAGCTTCCTGCTTGGGTTAAATGGGTTTGAGGTGATAACTTGATGTCGTTTCGAGGAGATTTTTTTGTTATTGTTGTTTTTGCTAACTTCCACTATGTGCTTTGCTAACTACAGTAATAGTTAAGCGTTACGTGAGCAGGAAGAGTTTTGCAAATCCAGTGAGCAACTGCCATCTGTGCAGATGAGATATTTCTCTTCTAGGCAGATAATATTAGCTAGTAGTTTTTTATTTTCTTGAATGGTCAAGGTAAATTTCTTGGTTTTATTAGGAAAGTCATTTGCATCTTGTTTAGCAAACAGATGTGTGTTATAATGCCTCGTGGCTTCTCTGTGCTTCCATCCAGCAATTTACAGAGTAGAACTCTTTAGCTAGTGATTGATTGGAAGTTAGTAAGTCAAGCAACATTATTTTTACTATTAAAGTAATATTATGAGGGTTGCTTCTTCGCTCATTGTACACTGAGTGTCACTGCCAAAGTTTTAAGAACTGTCACTGACATACTTATATGTATGTTATTATTTTTTAAATAACTGGCATGATCAGTTTATGCACTGTGAATCTGATTGTTTGACTGAAGTTTTTAGTTTGGGCATTAACTCACATGCGTAGTGATTCAAAACTTGGGATGTTACACTCCTGCAAAGGAGCAGAAAGTGTAGCCGGACAGAAACAGATCGAAATGCAGGTGGCAGCGGCCAGCCAGCTTTACTGGTTACGGTAAGAAGGCACTAAGTAACTCCAAAAGCCTAAATTGGCATTGTGGGACTAGTGGTCATTGTATGTGGAATCTAAAGGCCTGGCTTTTGTCCTGAGGGGATAATTTGGGGCAGAATTCTCTGGTTTATACAACGGTTTGGGGAGTTGCATGAATAGAGATGGAAACAATTTGGTAAGCAGCAAAGCTAAATGAAGTGGAATGGATATTCATACAAGGGAACGCAAGCCATGCAGACTTCATTTGAACTCTTATGCAAACCGGAGCATTTAAAGCAGTGTATTCCCTAAGGAATGGAATTACACACAGTAATGCCCGTGTGAGATCTGTGTACCTTGTTAGTATAGTGGTGCAACATTTTTGGGCAGTATTTGGCATTAGAGATGCATGAAGACTTCTGTAAGCCAGATAATTATTCCAAGAGAAGCCCTTAAAAACAGTCAGGTTTATGTATCACCAGTTGCTTGTCCTTGACTCTTTCATTTCATTACTTCGTGCTTTTATGGGAGTAAGCATATCAGCCTAAAGAACTGAAAAAGCAGTGCTGAAAAAGCATGCCTGGCCCTAGGTCTCTCTTCTAGAATAGAAAGTTATGAAAGCAAGAGATGCTCATGGATGGCTTGACTGAGCCTGACTGACCTAAATATGGGCAGGAAGGAGGGCTCTGTAGGCAATGCTTGCCAGTAGGGTGTGGAGAATTGTTCCGAAATTGAGATGATTTTATGGAGCAAACACGTTCTTCTTAATCAGACGCTCCTTTTTTCCTAATGTTTTATGTCTGTATATCCAGCAAATGGCGTTGGCAGCACTCAGTGTCTTTCCCAAAGGAAATGTGTGAAGGAGCTGCTTTGGATGATTTAAGAAGCAAGACAAAAATCTCAAGAGCCATCTCATTTTAGTTAAATGGGTGATTGTAGCCTGTCTCCCAGCGCACAATCTGCCTATTGCGACTTGAAATAATTAGTTGCCTGTTTTTGCGTCTGCGCCTGGCCCAAGTCCTCTTCAGCTGTTCTCTTGCTGTCCGAGGAAACAGCTGTTTAGGAACTATGATTCCTATTTCAGTCAAGCAAGAGACTACTGTTAGGATTAACAACATGGGAAGCCCAGCCTTTTTCTTTGCAAGCCCAGATGCTGAGCTTGTCTGCAGGATGTAATACTAATCGTTACCTCATCTGAAAGGATGTTTTTCCAGGCCTGTTGCTGAATAAAGCTGGAGCTCAAGTGTATTTGCAAGGCTTTCAACACTGTTCAGTTTTGGGTTGGGTGTTTTTTTATCCTTTGGTTGCAAGTAGCATAATCCACATAGTATTTAGGCCTTGTGAAACAGGCTGTTTGTCCCTCCTGTCAAGTCAGCAGGTTGTCAGGAGCAGTGAATGTGTCTAGCTAGACATAAGCACTCATAGGCAAACCTTAAAATAGCAGCTCTGAAATACCAGCTGTTGTCCTGCTTGTCTTGAAATACTTTTTGGGGGAGAATTTGCCTGTTGGAATGGGAGGAGGGAGGGAACTACAGTAAGCCAAATTTTCCTTCAGTTGGTCGTAAGGTGGCTTTGGGAGTTCTGTGGTTTATTTTGTGTGTGTTTGTTTCTTTTAAAATACCAAAGATGCTTTTGAGAAGCTAAGGTACATGGTCATTTCATCCTGGAGCTTTCTCTGCTTGTGATGTTAGCTGGTGTGCTTGCTCATCACCCTGAATCTGCTAGACGTGAATAAATGGCCTTGCACATAGCCCAAACATCAGCTATTTTTCTGCTTTCATCACACAGTAAAGGTGAGAGAAGTGCTTAAGGGCTTCTTATGGGAAGACATCTGTAACCATCTACTCCCAAGACATTCTCCTATTGTTCACTAACTGAAATAAAATAAAAGAAGTAGTAGGCTGTAGAACTTCCGCAGCGAAAGCTGGAAAAATAACTGGTATGTACATTGAAACAACAATATTAGCAAAAATATATTTAGAAATCATCCATATGGTTAGGCTTTGTCTTTGCTCTTGCAGGTGAGTGTTGGCTGATTCCCAGTGAAGGTGTGTTTTCATACCCTGGGTAGGTGAGATGCCTTGTGGCACAGATCGCTGTGGTTCAAGGTTAATGTGATTGCTAGATTCCAGCCTGGCATCTTTGCCTGTAATTTTGTTTTAAACTCTTAAAAGCAAGATGCTGTAAGGTAAATTGCTGCTGGTGAAGGCCTGCTGTACGTTCCTTCATCCTCTACCCTGTGAGTAGTCTCACCTCTTACAGGAGAATGAGAATAGTGACTGGAGACAACGGTCTCTTAAACCGAGTAGTCTGATGTGCTGGAGTTTATTAGCAGCTCCTCTTAGGTATTTTGAGGATGGAGAACAACCAGTGTTGCTGGTAGGTGGCGAGAAATTAAGGCAGCTCTCAAAAGGCCTGGCTGGAGAAGCTTTGACTGCTGAAATTAAAGCTTGATGTGGCATAATCACAGAATCACAGAATCACAGAATCATCATCCGGCCGGAAGAGACCTCAAAGATCATCGAGTCCAACCGTTACCCTTACACTGCCAGGGTCCCTACACCATGTCCCTCAACACCAGATCCACACGATTTTTAAACACCTCCAGGGATGGGGACTCCGCCACCTCCCTAGGCAACCCGTTCCAATACTTAATAACCCTCACTGTAAAGAATTTTTTCCTAATATCCAACCTGAACCTCCCCTGGCGCAACTTAAGGCCATTCCCCCTCGTCCTGTCATTTTCGACATAGGAGAAGAGATTGACCCCCACCTCCCTACAACTTCCCTTAAGATAATTATAAAGAGCAATAAGGTCGCCCCTGAGCCTCCTCTTCTCCAGACTGAACAGTCCCAGCTCCTTCAGCCGCTCCTCATAGGACAAGTTCTCCTTGGCAATAGTTCACTGGTAGGAGTTTGAAGTTTTAACTACCTAGGAGAAGCTGAGCTAGGTGCCATGCAGTGCTCACAGTGTGAAAATGACTTCAGGTAGGTAAATGACCATGTGATGTAGTTTTCTGTTATGAAAACACAGAAGTTCTGGTCAGGCTGTTTAAAAACTACTGATTTTTGGAGGCTAGAAAGGGTGCAGAAGTCTTGTATTCAGAGGTTGGGGAAAAAGCACAGAAGTAATACTTTGACGCTGGCAGGAATGTTCCATAACCCTGACAGCTGCAGAGTTTGACAGCTGCCCTTACCTAGAGTACTTGCTGGTTAGACCTCAACGCCAAAGAAATTTCCTCTGTGTATTTGGAGAGAGTTCCAATTCTGCCTTTAAACAAACTTCATGAAGCGTGGAGAGCAGTGTGAAGGGCGAGGCTTGGGAAGTATTTCCTGATGAGCAGAGCTAGGAGCAGTTTTATAGCCTAAACAGCTGAGAGTTTGGGGCATTGAGAGAGAAGATGCGAGCAAATGCTGACTGATGCTGTTTCCAAACCTGAGGATTGTTTTGGGGTGTGGATGTATGCCTAAACCAAAAACTGGGAAGAAAGGGGTGTATCCCTGGTTAAGTGAAGCAGCATTTCCTCAAGACAGATTTGACTTGCACTGCAGCATCCAGCTTCATCTTTGTTCCGTCATCCCTGCAGTGTGTCATGTTTTCCTGTAAGGGAATTGTCCACATAGCGTGTGCTGCTTTTAGGTGTGGAATTCCAAAGGCGGGGTGTTTGTCTTCAAATCCTTTGAAAAATGTTGGGTTTTATTGTCAGACATAAAAATCAGAGAGTTTTAACAAAACTAGCTATTCCTGGATTAAGGATGGATGTTCTGGATGTTGAGTATAATTGTACATAAAGGGCACAACTCTGGACTAAAACTCCAAGTGACTAATTCTGACTTGGAAGTTCCACTGATGAAATAACTTTTGTTAATTTAGGGACTTAAGGTACTCTTTGGTGCCAACAAAAATGGTTGTCTGAGCTAGTTGCTCATTAAAAATCTCTGACCTGTGACTGGAAAGTTGGTTGCTTTGTGATGTACTTAGGGTAAAATATCCTGGGCGCGATGTGGTAAGAAGCAGATTTGTTCAGTTGCATCTGCTTTGCCCTTCTGCGTGCCTGCAGCCTGTGAGCCAGCAGCTTGGCATGGGCTGTGGTTTTATCCCTCTAAATACTACCACAGCATTTAAGAGCTGAGCTGGAAGCAGTGAACAGGGAAAGTGATCTGAATGTGCCAAAGCCGAGCCACATTCCAGTCTCTGATGTGGTGAGGAAGCCTCTTCATTTCCTATTGCTTTTTGCTCCGCACCGGTTCGTCACCGCTCATCGTCTCAGCTCTTTTCTCCTTCCTGCATGCTGCTTTTGGGTGCAAGATGGGAGTTTCTCTTGTGATACAGCTTGATCCTGTGTCCTGGACACTCACTGTATGTGCAAACACACTGGATGCCTTCTAGTTCTTCGATGCTTCATGAGCTCCTTTGCTCTTTGAGAAAATATATAATACAAATATAAAATCTAAATGTTGCTGTACAACAAATCAGAGCCTTTGGTAAACCCAAATTGCCAGGTGCATCACCACTGCAGTGTTCCTATTTTTAATACCTGGTAATTAGGTAGGGCTGTGCTTGTTATCATTGGCACATGAAGAAATGCCAAAACAATAGTTACATTTCAGAGCAACAATTTTCTTTTCTTGAGCTGTCAGAAGGTTTATGTGAATGAAAGTGGATTCTTCAAACTTCTGTCAAAGAAATAAGCAAGGTGGCATCTCCAGCTGCATCTGGCTTTTTCAACAATAGATTGTCAAAGTTGGATTTTTTTCCTGCCATAATGTCATTATGTGCAGTTTTTAGATGTAATTAGTGTCAGAATGATTTGCCTTTCCCAGAACGGAAAAGCTTACTGGAAGCGAGTTCCCCAAAACCAGTTTATTTGTGTGTTGACTGGTTTAGCTGGTCAGCCAATGCCTGCAATGAAGTGATGATGCCTCTGTCCCGAGCAGTCCCACTGGTGACTCTTTGCAGACTGTTCTTGCAATCCACAGATGCCTCAAGTGCAGAGCTCCGTGCAGACAGGGAACGTAAAGGAATAATGTTTCTTCCCGTTTGGTCTCTGCTCTTACGTACCTTGTGACCTTTCCCTTAGCCACTATCTGATTTAAATTTAGGGTTTTTTTTTCTCCTTCCTCTCTTGAGTGCTTCCTATGCCCCAAAATATCCCCTCTCTAATCCCGCATTTAGTTGAGTCTGTCTCTTCTGTCTGCTTTTGCCAGCCTCTTCCAGTACGTGGAAATGGAATACAGGAGCATCTGGCACACTAAAAGCTGGGTCAGGTTTTTAAACTTGTTCCCTCAGGTCAGATGGATTTCAGGCATCCCCACTTGGGTCTTCTAATTATGGAGCGTTTATCAGTTAACATACTAGGATGACAGGAGAGCGAGGAAAGTGCTTCACATGCAGAAAAAACCCTGGACTCTGGTCTCCTATTGGACTCTTGTAGCTTCGCATTTTTTTCCCCATTAAAACGCCCATCGCTTTAGATTCAGGTATTTCCAACATGGCTGTTTGTACTGGTGCCAGTGTACTACAGCCTTCACGTGGAAACATGAAATTGTATTTGATTTTGCTGGCTATGAACAGTAAAAGATAACAGCCTGCTTTTATTTTTTTATCTGTGTAATTGCTGCTCATTTCTCTCTGATTGCAAACCTGAGGTTCCTTCAGTTGAGTTACTACGAAAATAGTAGGTATAACTTCATGTTTTTTAGAAAATAAGTCAGTTTAATGGTCTACAACCCTATTGCTTTGCTGTTGTGCAACTGTGCGTTTCCCAGAAGCTGCTTTCTTTAAAATGTCCGCTCTCCCATATGAAATGGGTGCATGCTCATCTTGATTTTCTTCCTCTGCTGAACATGTTGCTGAGCTCTAAGAGGATTTACATTGACAAATATGTCAAATCAGCATCTGCTGGAAGTTGAAGTGGGCTTTTGGGACGTTTTCTGTGATATCCAAAGGTCACACTCTTCCATTGTCTATTAAATATGAAATTTAAATCTGCCCTGATGTGAAATGAGTACACTGAAGCAGTGATGTGACCTAACCTTTACATGAACTGTGGAGGAATCTAGGGGCTCTGGGAAACTATGTGCTCGTATGTGGATACAAGGGATAGTGTTGGTATATGTAGGGGACATCAGTGTTTTGTTTATGGAAGGTTACACAGTGTTTTAGTAATATTTGTACATTCTTGTCTAATTACGCTGGGGAAAAAAATGATTCTTTGGTGAAATAGAGCAAGTGAAGAAAGGTTCTCTGTGCTGATGAAATGCTTTTGTATCACTGATGGAATAAATATATGCTGTCAGAATTAACAACAATTTTCAGGCTAGCAGAAGGGCATCTGGTAAGCCAGAACTTGTTGTGTAACCAAGCAATCTACAAATGTAGCATCAGAAAATAAAGGTCAGTGGGTTTGTAGTGAGCTGTGCTCTTAAAGCAATCTATCCAAATTTTTTTGGGGTGGCTCCAACTGTTAATAATAACCTGGAGTTGCTTCTCTGAGGTCTGCTACCTGTGCATAAGAAGTCTGCTCTTTCAGTATTCCCACTATAAAATCAATACAGTCTGCCAAAAAACCAAAAAAATCCAATATAGAATCCTAGAATCACAGAACGGTTTATATTGGAAGGGACTTTAAAGATTGTCTAGTTCCAACACCCCGACGTGGACAGGGACACCTTCCCCCAGACCAGGTTGCTTGTATGAGCTCTGTGAATACAGTGATCAGGTTTAAAAATCTTACGTATGACCTTGCTAATGTTGCTCTGTGCACCTCAGGAGCTGCTGATAAACCTTAGGGGAATTGAGGTTTCGTGTTAATTTCCTCTGATAGAATGGGATTCTTAAGGGCTGAACTTTGGTTGCTGGTTTATCCTGTTCTCTTGCCATTTTTTACTATTTGCTGTTTCTTGTTACACAGCTCTTCTTGGCATTGAACTTAATTGATGGGCACAGTCTGAGTGTTAAACAGAGTGTGAGACTGAGGGTAGAGTTTTAATTGTATCTGCTCGGTGGTAATTGCAGTTAGTGAAAAAAGGAGCAAGCAAAGGACAGACCTGACCATGGGAGAGCTGCCACTGTCTATGCTGTTGATGTATTCCCAGCAGCATTCCTTGATTTCAAGAACCCCATAAATAGCTCTGAAGGTTATTTTTGTTGTACAACTATACAAGGTGTGTGTAGCCTGGTAGCATATCTCAAACTGAACTCATTTGTTAGTGAGGGTTCGGACATGGATTCTCCAGGTAATCCATTATAGCTCAGACCCACTTTGGATGCAGTAATCCTGTCGTACTCCCACACAAAAGCTGTCCAATCGTTACTTAAACAATGCTGGATTTTTAGCTTTCATCTGAACTGATGGGTAGTTCAGCTCCATCTGGCTCTGGGTAGGTTGGGCTGGCTTGACGTGTCCTGGCTCACCTGGGACATTCCTCTTCCCAGGAGGGAAACGAATTGTGAAACAATAGCAAGTATGAGAGGGTAACTCCTGTCCTCTGGCTGCGTACGAGCAGCTTGTAGATAAAATTTTTCTGCATTGGTTGTGGAGGACAGTATGAGTTTACATTTTTTTTTTTTGTGTTTTTTTTACAGGGTCTCTTAACATTGCTTGAAAATGAGAGGGTAACTCCTGTCCTCTGGCTGCGTACGAGCAGCTTGTAGATAAAATTTTTCTGCATTGGTTGTGGAGGACAGTATGAGTTTACATTTTTTTTTTGTGTGTGTTTTTTGACAGGTCTCTTAAAATTGCTTGAGAAATACGAATTTTCAAAGTGTTTTCTCTGAGAAGTTTCTTCTGCGTGCTTTTTCTGCACACTGCACGTGGAACTTGGCTCTTCTCCTGAAGAGATGTGGTTGGAGTGCTGTCACTAAAACGTTTGAAGTTTGATTTTGTGCTTAAAGGACAGAAAATCTGGTGGAGCACGATGTAGTAGAAGCTGTTATCCAATCTCAGCAGCATACAGCTGTAGTAACAAGAAAAGGCAATTTCACCAGGCTCTTTTGAGGCGATTTCTCTGGATAGCGACGCTTTTCCTTACATCAGATTTGCTTGAGAAGATTTTGGCGTTTCTTTGATGGATGTTAAAATCGAGAATTTTGGCCTGTATTTGAAGTATCCTGACTCTTCCATCAGTTCTGTATGAGAACCTACCGCCCATGAAAAGGTGCGGTAAAGGTCATCTCCAGTTTTGAATCTTAATGTTTCGTGTAAAAAATCTGTTTTGTCTTTCATTTGCTTGAAGCCAGGTAGGAATGTAGGAACTTCAAGGAATTTTTAATTGTTATTCTTATTTGAAAAGGTCTGATTTCCCTGACTCTCTGTAACAGGAAATGGGACTATATCCATAAGGCTTGAATAAATAATTTTGAGTATAAGATATTCATGATTGTAGGTATTTCTTACTTTTTGGAAGTGCTGTGTAAACAAAGATTGAACCCTTTGTTCTGACTTGATACTTGAATGTTTGTGTTTTGAACTCCTGCTTATTAAAGTACTTAACTGTAGACAGTAATTTGTTTTTTAAACACCTCAAATTTTAGGTCAGCCCTTTGCAGGGAAAAAGGGTCTTAAATGAGGAAGGAGGAGAATGTCTATTTTCAAATATATGGCTGGAGAAGAAAAGTGCCGCTGAGCTCATATGGAAACTTCTTCATTAATAAAATGTTGTCTTGGACTCCCTTTTTTGGGAGGGTGCTCAAACGGTATGGAATGTTCACATTTTTGAGCAACTTCTATAGCATTATCCCTTGTTTTAACTTTTTTTATTACATTTTGGAGGTGGTCTCTGCACACCTGTCTCACCACGAGAGCTTACATCAAGCATCACAACGCACTGATTTTCCTTCTGCTGTCAGTGAGCTGTAGGGTGACGTTCAAAACTCGTCAGGAGTGCTTAGTATAGACAACACAATAATTCTTTGGACTCCCTAACAGTGTGAGTATCAGCTGTTAGTGGAGTGTCCATATGACTGAGCTGGACGCAGCCTGGTAAAGTAAGGCTGACATGAACCGCCAAGTGTTTTCCTTAGAACAACATGCTACGTATCACCTGAGATGAGGAGTAATGCTGTGCTAAACAGTCGGTGCTGCCTAATGCTGGAGAGATACATGCTAAAGCGGCGAACAAGCATTCTGCAAATGAGATGTATTAAAAATCTTTCCTTGGTCAGTAGTTGTCGCAAAAATTCATTTAACTTGAGTTCTTGACACTGAACTTCAGTAAGTTCCAAGAACTTACACCATAGGCATGGCAGGAAATCCTGCCTAGCAGCTTTGCAAACCCAAGTGTCATCCTGGGAAGGCTGCTGCAGGTTTTCATATGGTTGGTAGCTGTGTTATGCCTAGATGGGAGGTGGAAACCTTGGGTGTTTTATTTCTATGTAGAATGAACACTACACTCTTCCCTTGTTAAATGTATGAGTGTTTCTTGGGTGTATTTTCTGTATCTTGTTTTTTAAAAAAAAAATAGTCAAGATACGGGGAGATAGATGGAAAGGGAGCAAGGCCACCAGAGGGGAAGGTCTGATGCTGGTGCAGAGCAAAGCAGCAGCTGACAAGGTCTGATGCTGCAGCCTAACAATAGCAGGCACGTAACCCTTTGCATCATAGAACTGTGTAACTCCTGGAGTATTTTGTCTGCTTCTGTGCTCACATCTTTATTTCTACTGCTTTCAGTGTCATGCTTTATGAAAGGCTTTTACTAACCTGAAGAAATTAAATAATCAAGTGTGATGGGTCTTTCCAAAGACTGGATGACACTTCAGTCGCTGCTCCATGCACTCTTGTTCCTTGAGAACGTGATGGGGTGCTTTGATCTTTCAAAAGTAACTCCAAAGGGAGACTTCTTTTTTCCTTATCCAGGAGAACTTTGACTCAGTGTCAGGCAGACCATATCACTCAGGCATACTGTGTACCAGGGAGCCAGTATATAGAAGCAACACACTTGTAGTACTCTCTTTAATGTGCTAAGCTTGTCAGAATTCCATCAGAGAGGTAGTAAGTGGTTATTTTGGCTGGGTGTGCTAGTTAATGAATACTGGGGAAAAGAGGGAAATAGAGGCAATGTGGATAGTTAACATAATAGGTTGAATGGGTTTCTTCAAAACGTTACACATGATTTAGAAATGGCTAATACAGTAGCGATGTGATTGATTTGTTTATTTATCGTCAGACTATCTTCAGTTTGCTTTTGCTTCAGTCCTTCACCAGGAGTGCTGGCAGGCTGGGTGCAGTGAGACGTAATATTCATCCTAATACTGCCAAACCAGGACAAGTGTACAAATGGAGTTAATTTTTGACTCTGTAGCATTGCAGTGAGCTCTTTCTGAGGAGTGACCTGATTGTACAGGGAACACTTTGAGAAGTACAGCAGTGAGATTTGGTTTTACATAACATGAGGGGTCTTTGAGTTCTCTTAGTTACTAATCTGCAGTAACTTCTCTTGCACAATAGTTCTTAACCCAGGCCTATTTTTACAGTACATGGAAATACTTGGGCTGGGTGGGAGTTGGCAATAAATATTTTTAGTCCCTAAAGTGGTGGCTTTTGGCCAACTTTTGCGCTCTTACTTATCAGCTGCTGGTCTTAATTCTGTTGAATTCAAACTTTATCGCTGAAGAGCAGGAATAATTATTTATGCATGTTTCTTACTCCTGAGTGTTGTTTCATTAATGAGATGGTTTTTGAAGGCGGTTCACTCAGGAGCCTGGCTCCTGTGTTTGACACTGTGCAAATCAGTCAAGACAGATGTTGGCTTCAAAGGGTCCTTGTTTCTTTCTCAAGTTTTATTAGAGCTGGAGACCCTTGGAAGATTGTGTACTGAGCATGACCAGTCATCACACTCATTTTTCCATTTAAAAAAAAAAAAATCAAGCTTTCAGCATAGTGATCTCTTAAAAGAAAAGGTCTCCAAACTGAGGGCTGAGTCTGATGGTTTATCTCCTCATCTTGTTTGGCTGCTTGTGCTGTGAGATGGTGCTATGTAAAAATGAAACCCCAAGACAAAGAAAATAGTCTACAGCTTCCTGGAAGCCTTTTTGCTTTCTCAAGCAGTAGTTATTTTAGAAATGGGCTAGTTCAGGGGCATGGGAGAAAGTCATGGTAATACCATCAAATGTTTCAGTAGTCAGATGTCAAAGTCCTTGGCATTAATTTTGCTGGAATGCTTTTTAGTGTTCCGGCTTTTAGAAGATAATCAATGTTCTGAGCAACTGCTTTCTCATTTTCATGCGTCACTTGCCCACTTCAGCTATCTTCATTACAGAATATTCTAAGCTCATCAAATCAAAAGTTTTAGTCTCTTTGGTTACCCTTAAGTGCAGAAAACAACAAAAGTCTGTTTTATTTTGTTGTCTGGTGGCTTTTTCTACCACAGCATTGTTGGAAATTCCAGGGGGAAAGGTTATGGCTGGAATGGAAATGGAGAATGAATTTCCCTTGCTTGGACATTGACTCAAACCAAGAGCAAACTGATCCTGGCAGAGTACCATGGGAAAATCTATGCTTCTGTGACAGTCAAATGCCGCATTTTATAACTCCAACACTTATTCAGAAGCGGAAAAAAGGAAAAATAAGTTGATCATGAAGAAGGGGCAGGAGAAAAAGGAGAGAGGTGTCTTATGCCTTCAAATATTTTTGAAAGCCAAGTGCTGGTGATTTAACAGCTCCTTGGAAGTTGTGCCATCATTAAGGGGGGTGGGGATGGGAGTGGTGCACGATACTGTAGGTCCATCTAGTGTACCAGTTGCCTGTTCTGTTAGAAATGAGATGCTTAAGTCTTGCCTGACTGGTGCAGACATGAGCAGAACACAGTTATGGTGCGTCTTCATCCCCTGTTTCTGAGCTCCCAAGCAAGCAGTCGCTTCCCTTGCCTTGCTGTTCCCTGCTGTTTGCGAGATGAAGCGATGCCGGCTCTGGCCAGCCTTCGGCTTAGCTGGGGCTATGCCTGTGATTTAGCTAAGCAGGGTGTGATAGAAATGAGCTTCCTGCTCTAACAGTCTTCTTCCCCTCCCTGCTGCTGACTCATGCTTGCAATCAAATGACAAAGTTAACCCCTTAAAAGAGGGGGGAAAAAAAACCCCTTTTCTCTGAAAGCAGGATGCAGAAAAACTGGGGTGGCTTTGTTTGTTTTTTACCTTTGGAGTTTGCATTTTGCTTCGATACTGGAATGTACCATTTATTCAGGATGAAGTAAGCAAACTGTAAACGGGCTTAGTCTCTCCAATTCTGGTGTCACAGGCTGAGGTTTTCTGCGTTTGGATGTTGCTGGCTAATCTGCAATTCCATTCTGAGACAGATTAGACATCTACAGCAGCTTTTTGGGCCTCAGCATCTTGGACATCAGTGAAAGTGTTATGAGAGGCTTTTTTTTTCCTCTGGAGAAGACCTGCCTTTTCTTGCCTGAACTTGGCAAGGTAGGAAGCCAAAACTGAAGGGTTATTGTTGAGATGAATTGACTGGAAGGTTAACCTTGATGCAGCCAGTCCTTCACCTATCTCCTTGTCAGGATGGTTTTAATCTAGTGCTGGTCTCTAGCATCTGAAATCTATTATAAAGTGATTACACTGGATGGAATTGCACTTTATAAACCACAGCCTGAGTTCAGCAAAAAATTGCACTGGACCTACTTTTTGTGAGTATAAGGTCCGTAGTCCCATGGATATTGTATTATGGTACTTGTAGAAGACAGGATATATTTAGAAGCAATGCTGATTTATTAATAAGATCTAGAGAAAATGTGCTTTTCTCCTTGGCAGTTTTTCTCCTCCTCTAAGACATCTTTTTTTCAGAACACATTGAAGAAATTGTGTGTATGTGTCCCCAGGTTTGGCAAGTTCAAGCTATATAACTTTAAATATTTAAATGTAACTTCAAATATGTCTCTTCTCAGAGATGAGAATCAGTTGAAATTAGAGTTAATGAATGAGGTGAGAGAGTAGACAGGACAAGCCAAGAGACTCTTGATAGTTCTGGCTGCTCTTCTATGTGGTGTACTTTTTATCACTGTGGTTGGACTGGAGTCATTTCCTCACACCCAAGACTTTTGGCATCCTGGCTCTTCTATCATTGTAAAGCCATGGCTTTAGACCGAGATTGCTTAGCAGTAGTCTCAAAAAGCTGTTTGAAAAGAAGAGCTAGAAAAGCATCCTGGTAAAGTTTAGAGGTAGAACTATTGGCTTCATTGGTTCCCCCACTCAGAGCGACAAAGCTCGATGTGTGAAGTGTGTGTGAGCATGGCTCAGTTGCTGGCCACAAATGGCACAGGTCGCTGAAGGGGCTGTGTAAGTTTGTGTACATCTACTCCTGGTGAGAAGGCTGAATGACAGCGAAAAACTAGGTTAGAGCTTTGCGCTGTGATTGCCCTTGGGTTTTCTCCCCTATGCAGGAAGGCTGAAAGCTTAGCTAACTTCTTTTATAAGTTTATGTTGCAAGCACTTGCCATCTGAAGTTAGAGCTTTTTGAAAATGACAGCTGAGGGCCGAGAAAACCGGCCCACCTAAAAGAGGAGGAACTCGTTGTACTTGATGCTGTTCGGGTGCTTTTAAGGGCTCATGCAGGGGTCTCTGAAGACACCTCCCTGCTTTACAGATGGGATACTAATGTTAACATATGGTGAAACAAGGTAGTAATTTTGCAAGTTTGGTTTATAAGGGTGAAGTCTGCATGACAGTAAATCTGTGCATAGCAACTCTGATCGAACCAGCTTCTGTACTATCAGTCTGAGACCTCCCTGTCAGTTCCCTCCTTGCAGCATCTTCTGTTCCTGTTAATGACAGTCCCCTGTAGACCCCTGAAGCTTTCAGTCACACGAATGTCACTTGCAGCTAGCTCCTTAGGTAAAGACTAGATTTCCTAATTGCTACATCATGTCAGCTGAGGTCCAAACACATGTGGAACTTAGATGTTTTATATAAAAGATTTAAGAGTAACATCAATTCTTTTTGACACTTTCTCAGAAGTCCATTTCATATCTTCAAGTGGGTTTTGGCATTTGCTGGAATGGGGGGGAAACACAGATTCGTATTTGGATGTTCACGTTTACCGTTTCAGCTGCTGACTGTATTGAGGGAAGAAGTTCCATCACGCTGAGCCATTTGGCGTGATAGATTATCAAATCGATTCTTTAAAACAAACAAAAAAACCTACTCAGAACTTTGATTTATGCTGGTAATTACAGCTAAAGACCCCTCTGACTCTTATAATTGACGTTAATAGCCTTATAAATATCCTTCAAATATAATTAAAGGAAATTAAATGTTAGAGAAGTAAAGATTAAGTTGCTCTGTTGGTGAGGACTAACAGGCCCTAGCATAACTGTGATTTGAAAACAAGATCATGCAGAGAAAATGGCAACTTTCTAGCAGAGATTTTGTTGATACTTCTAGTTCTAAGAAATAATGTGTTCTACTTTGCGCATCAAAATTAATCATTGTATTGAATAATTGAATAATTTGATAATAGTAAGTAGGTGTCTGTACTCATGTAAATAGTATTGAATTTCTGAAGTGCAAAAATTATTACTCAGATAAACTCTCCTAATCTCTGTAAAACTGTAGCTTTATAGTGTCTAAGTCCTTAAAGCTGCCTTTTGTGATGGTGTCTGGCTTCTCAACACAATTTTAATGGCATTCAGTTGACATCCTTCATAAAAGTGAAGACTTTGTGTGGTTATAAAAGGAAGGGGCTTTAAGATCTCATATCTTCTTTTGATTCAGGGCATGGAGTTTCTAAAATTAAACCAAACTTTCACATTAATATGTTTCCTCTTTCTCTAAATGAATGTGTTACATAGTCTTCTATAGATATAGACAAGGAAAGAGTCCCATTAAAAATTCAAGCAGAGATTGGAGATACTTGCGTTGACCAGTCCAGGTATGAAATTCTTTAAAGCCTTGAAGGGTGTTACTTACATCATCTTGAACCTCATCTACTCTCTTCTCCTTTTCCCATGTTGAATGGGAAGAGTGAGAGCGTGTTTCCTGCAGTCATTCCCTTGCAGGGAGGCAAACAGATAAGGAGTGGTTGTGTTACATGCCGTAGTTATGAGAGTTATCTGGAGATGGCTGAGTTGGCCAACAGCTGCAGCCCTGTGCTCTTGTGTGAATGGTTTGCTTTTTGCCACACCGTTTATTTTAATGAACTCCACCTGTACGTACTGCAGCCCATAACAGAAGGCAGATTGCTAGGCTGATAGTGTCCTCAGTGCAGTATGGATGCTGTGAGTTGTCCACCCTGCTGGGTTGTAGATGAAGGTTGAATATGAACATGAGGCAGATACTGTGTTTAGGGCAAAAGCAGTATCTGAAATGCTGACATTTTGCCTGAAAAGACAAGAGATTGCAGGGTGAGTGGTGGGTGAGGCAGCAATTGCTTACAAAGGAGCTGACATTTTTCTGAAAGAGGCAAGTCATAATCTGTGAAATTTATTTTGTAGTTAAATCCCTGGGGCTGGGGTGTGGTTTTTTTTTTTTTTTTTGGTCCATGTCCCCCCTCGCACAAAGTCATGATGATAGTGCTATTGAAAGTGATTTTTTTTTCTTTCTGGAATCTCTGGTTTTATTCAGATAGTATCTTAGTATATAAGCTCCATGTCCTGTCCTTTAAGCTCTTGCTGAGACAAATATGACAAAGAAAAGACAGAATGTGTTCATTTAAAGGCAGATTCCAACCAAAGTCAAAGCACTGAATCAAAAAATAAATAAGAAAAATAACTTTTAATATAAGACTTCGTTAACAAAGGCAAATGATGCTTTTTTTAGCTGCAGCTTATTTAGGTAAAGTTGCTTCTGCCTGAGTCTAAATACATGAAGTGTGTCATCCGAGGCCATAGCTGGTTCACTGGGAATGTACGATGTAGCATATTTTCCTTTTCTTCTGCCATAGGTTGACTATAAATCCTCAGACAGCTTACCATACCAAAAATAAGGCTGTGTAAATATCTGAGCACACGGAAAAATCTCTCCTATTACTGCCACATTAGAACTGAGAAGAGTTAGTCAATTTTAGGCACTCGATAGGGACTTCTGAAATTAGTAACAATTCTGTGAACACAAACATCCAGATTTTAGGCCAGTTTCTGGAAATGAGCAAGGCAGTGCTGGCACACGCATGGAGATGATGACCGTTACCAAGTAGTATTTCAGAGGAAGTGGTTGTCTGACAGCTTGTTCTACCAGCAGCTGACATCTTTCAACCAAAATTGTGTGCCGAGTTAGGTAACCTTATGTTGCTTTTTTGCTCTTTATATTGCACTTGCCTCTCCTTAGAGTGCAGGGTTTACGGAGAGGATGCTTAACTTAATCTGCAGCTGTCTGGATGCATAAATTAGTCACCTGAGCGCTTGTAAGAAACTTAAAATGATACTATGGAGGGGAATTAATGCCTTCGCTGTGGTTAGTGGGAGCTGTAAACTCTCTTCTCTAAGCTGTCAGGTCTCCGAGGAAGATGCCGTTGCAGTTGAGTGCCTGCAAAAACGATTAGGATGGAAGAGATGTAGAAAAGAAACTTGCCTGTTGAGTTTGGGGTAGTTCGCTGGTGGAGATTTCTTGGTGAGAGGATGAATGCTTCATCTCTCTGTGCAGTGTTTGTAAGGACTTCGGGACTGTTGCTTACATTAGAATTATCTCGGGTTTGCAGGCATGTTTGTGAGCAGATTGTTTGTTAGCGCTTTTCCTGTTAATGAAAAGCTAATCACCACCTACACGCTACAAAGCCTGTGTAAGGAAGGAAGGGAGAGAGTATTTAATTACCTCCATCAGAAGAGGTTGTAAAAGTGCTAAAAATCAAGATAGTAAAGCTGTCTTGATCATGTCCCTTAGGTATTTCTTTGTGTTTAACCTTTAACTAAATAAATTTAATGTCTTATTCATTAAAATACAGGATGTTCATTCCTACGTTTTCACCACAAAAAAACCCCTGTGGTTGATGTGCTGGTCTAAGCTTGAGATTCCTTTGTCTGCACTACAGAAGTGCTTAAGTGTCGCTGCTCCTAAAGTTGCTTTGCCTATATTTTTGTCTGGATTGCCTGAGGGACCAGGAAACAGTCAAGTCATTCCCTTTTTTTGGACTGATAAATTCCAGTATTTTCACAATCCCTTTTGTCATCAATAAAACTGTAGCTTCAACTTCTTGCTTACACTTTATACTTTTGATACTTTAATATGGACAACTCTTGGATTTCAAGATGGAATTCATGTGTCATTTGCAAAGTTAGTAAGTAATTGAGAGAAATTGTGATCTTAGTTTCCTAAGTATCTATCCTTAGTATCCATGGCTGCCTGGGAATCATCTCTGAAAAGATAATGGGTTCATGTGCTGTTGAGGAGGAAGGGCTTAGTGTAACTGCCAGTTAATTTCTGGAGTTGACCACAATTTCTTGTGGGTCTACACAAGTCTTGAACCTGCTCCCACCAAAGCTGGTGGGAATTATGCAGAGTATGATGAGGCCTGTGGAGTTGGCGAGCCTATAATACATCTACAGAAGGGATCAGGGAGATGAATTGAAAAATACATTCAGACCCTTGTGTTCAGTTAAGCTGTTTGTATCTAGTGCGACTGAGTTTTTATTTCTGCTTGAAGGAAGTGAAGTTTAAGTGGATGCTGTTACTCTCTTAGTGGGAGCAAGAATACACTGCTGGGCCTCTGGGAAGTGTTTTACGTGCTTTCATCGCTTCCAGCCCTGAAGTTGAGAATAAAACCACTCTTTCAGGTGAAATTGAGTGTTCATGAAGAATTTAGCCTGGATAGAGTTTGCTTTGTAGGATTGAATGTCTTCCACAGAGCTACAGATCTTATCTTCCGCTTCAGCAAGGTGGGTGAGAGACTTACTTCAGTGTGTTGGTTGTTTTTGTGAGCCTGTCATTTTCCTATTTGCAATAAACAAATACTCCACTGGGTATGTGAACAAACCCACAGTGTCAGTTGACAAATATAAAACCTAATGCTAAACACGGGATGAGAATAAAGGGATTATGACTGGATTAACCAGGATTTTGCTGGAGAACTGGATTAGAAATTCATTGTATCATGTACCAAGGTTCCTGTCTTCTTGAATTTGCTGAAATGGTCCTTGTTTATGAATTGTTGCAAAATGAAAACATTATTAGACCCTGCTTTACTAATGATGATGTAGCTGATGGATATTTCAAATTGTAATATATGCTGTTGTTGATCTTGATTTAGGTTTGTATTTGGAAAAATCAAGACATTGCCCATTTTTAAATACAATATTCTGTAAATACCACTGCATTAATAGAGATTAAAAACTTTCTACTTCAGAGCATTTTGTCCATAAGGTCTTCTGGAGTGGCGTGAACGCTTTGTAACCTATCAGCTAACAGGGACTTGGACATTAAAAGCCTAGAGCTCAGATTCCTGAAAATACTTTCTTGACTATCTGGATTTCAGCAGCTTCAAAACCACCTCACGCTTGCCCCTATCTCTGTAGCTGTCTGCATTTTATGTTTTCTTATGGTTAAGGCTCAGTTTGGTCTCGGAGCAGGGTGCTTAGGCTGATTGCCTCTCTCCAGTGCATCTTCATTGCTCAGAGCTTCGGAGCTCAGCAGCCGGACTCCCTGTTTCTTCCCTCCAGCAGCCAGAGGTTTAATGATGAGAAGATTGTGTGGGTCCTGATCTTGTGTTCTCTGAATGTCCTCTTGCAGCTTCATGTCCATGAGACTGAGAACCTGTTCAGAAGTATCAAGCTACAAGGAAAAAGGTTCATATTTGCAGGTTCTTACTGAATCTAATCTGAGCAATTGTTAGTGACGGCGCTGACAAGAAGAGAATCAGTGCTTACATTTTAAAGTAATAAAAATACGAACTTCTCAAGAATTTTTTTCATATGCAGCTATTTCAGTTTCTTTTTGAAACAGTTTCGTAGAAAGCCCACTAATGTGCAGATGGACCATTGCCTGGGGAGCTGGGATGGAGGGTGCCCAGGGGTGGAGAGGTGTGAATCTAGTGGAATGGTTTTTGGGTGTTTTAGTGAACACATTTGAAGGATAAAAAGCACAAGAACTGTGCTGATGAATTCAGGATGAAACACCCCTGTAGCATAGAAGGTTTAAATGTCGCCGTGAAGAACGAAAGGCTGATTTAAGGAGAAAAGACTATTTTTATGTACAGCTTGTGTGATAGAAAAATTACGGTTGCATACTGTCAGTTCAGATGCTTCTTTAAGATCAGGAACATAAAATTCAACTTTATATTTAGCAGAACCCTGCCTCTATATGGACACTGGAACATTTGTTTTTATTGTCAAGGCTGTGGGCAGTTCTGTTGGATTTAGAACAGGGCCAGCGCTTCATGTCGTTGAGGAATGAAGTTGGGGACTTGAGTACTATTCATGCTATGGCAACATAAAGAGCCCGTGAAAAAAACCCTAATAATTATGTTTATGGAGAGCATCGATATTTACTAGACATGAATAAATCTAGTTCGAGAGGGTGATATAGGCTACGAGGAACACAGCTTTCTAGAGTCCTGTTTTGGCTTTCGTGTCATCAGAATGGCATTTGCTACTAGTAAATGCATTTAATGAAACTAATTTTAGAGCTATAGGTCAGCATTTAAATTTGTTGTCTCCTTGTTAGTCTCACAACTAGATTAGGTCTTAGATTTTATAACACACAGGACTTGGAAGCTGCATTTCTTCCCCCTTTGTCAGATTCTGTCACGCAAGTGAGAGAAGATGGTTCTTACTGGTTGTGCAGCCTGCACTCTAAGTCAGACTCCATTTTTAAACACTTGAATTGTATTTCCAGTGCTAGGGTGGTTTTTTTCCTTTCTTACTCAGTTTTCCTTTTGTTCCTGATCTTTTGTTAGCGACAGAAATATTGTTGCGCAAATCAGCTGTGTTGTCAGGGGAAACTTCACAACATGAATGTGATGAAAAATGGCCAATTTTAATTTTTTTTTTTTTTTTCCCTTGCTGAGATACCACAGGAATAAGCGGAGAAAAATTGTTCCCTAGTCAGACTCCATTTTTAAACACTTGAATTGTATTTCCAGTGCTAGGGTGGTTTTTTTCCTTTCTTACTCAGTTTTCCTTTTGTTCCTGATCTTTTGTTAGCGACAGAAATATTGTTGCGCAAATCAGCTGTGTTGTCAGGGGAAACTTCACAACATGAATGTGATGAAAAATGGCCAATTTTAATTTTTTTTTTTTTTTTCCCTTGCTGAGATACCACAGGGGAATAAGTGGAGAAATTGTTCCCTTACCACCTACTGGGGCAGTCTGTGGATGGACAAGGGGTGGAGGGCAGCCTTGGTTCAGCTGTGCCACTGCTACTGGATTTGAAAGCTGAACAAAGGAAAAGGGAGCTGTAGTCTTTTGTCGCCTAGGAGTATCCCTTGGCATCCGTCAGCGGTCCAAGTCAGGCTTTTTTCTTAGCACAACAGATCTGCGAAGCGCTGTATCTCCCGCAGAAAGAAGCACATGGCAAGTATGCTTTTGCCATCTGTCCCTTGTCACTCGTATCCGTCTAGTTAAGCCTGGAGCTTTCATTGCTGCAGAGGACGGAGCGGGACAAGTGGCAGCTGCTGTGTGCTAGCAGTGAGTATTAATGCCCTAAGGAGATCAGATCAAGCAGTGCCTGCCCACGAGCTGCGAAAGAGAGGGATGGGTTCAGCACAGGAGAAATGTGTGAATTCCTCTTGTAAATGCCAAAGTTTTCACCACGTGGATACTCAGGATATTCTGCAGCTGCCTCTGCAGGCTGGTCTGGGTGTACCTCATTGATCCTCTGGATAAAGGTTTTGATAGGAATGATGATAATTGGCCTATTCAGAGTTCTTTCCGCTGCAGTGAAATTGATGTACAAATGTGGCAGAAGCTCAATCCTGAACATCATTAAGGGAAAATAAACACTTTATCTGGCTTGGTGGTGGGGAGGGATGGCTGTTAGTTCAACTGATGCAATATCATAGCAAAATTTAAAAGGTCACATAGATATGGTTTCTTATATGGGGTGACTGATCAACACTCCCAACAGTATACTGAGGTAAAATTTACAGGACTAACAAACTGCAGAAAGAGGGAAAGATAATAAAAGGTTTTTATATAACTTAATATCCTCATAGAAGAGGTGGCTAGAATGAAAGCGGTGTGGACGTTTTTTTTAAGGAGGTGGGAGAATATAACTTTACAGTGCCTGTAGCAGAAAGCTTTCCTTTTCCAGGATGTTTAAACTATGTGAGTCTGCCTGAAAGTGAGGAATGGCATCTAGAAGCATCATACTAAAGCTGTCACCTACTTTACTATCTATGTGCCATTTGGAGAAAAGCTAAACAGCGTGGAATATCTAATATAGAGCAAACACCATGTTTTAATCCTGATCAGCTAAGCAGGTTTTTTTATGTGGGTGATGATACTGGCCAGATGACTTGGTAATGTTGACCTGGTAATGGTGTCGGTGTTATGCTTGGTCTGCATTGTCCACCACAACTACAGCATGTTGCGTAGCGTAAATATTTAGGCAGGTGAGTTGTGATCTCGGCTGCTTTCTAGATGCCACCACAACATGAACAGCTTAAAAGATAAGTAAGAGAGCAGAAATAGATACTTTAAATATTGCAACAAAGCTGTCATGACAGTCCATTACACTTAATCTAGATGATTTCTCTCCAAAGGTGTTAAATCTGAGCCTGGCGAGTAAACTAAGGGCAACTTTGTATCAATCTTTTAAAATTAATCAGTTGTTTTAGTGGGAAAATCTTCTGTCAGAGGAGGTCGGATCATGACAGTTTCTGGTTCAGAAGTGGCCACTGGAGAGGTGGACCTGTAAGCATCAGTGTGGCATCCTTGTTGTGTGTGTGTTGCATCCTTTGCAGCGGGCATTTGGGTGGCTGGGCGCTCCTCTTAACTTGTATTTAAAAGTGGCACCTCCCACATGAGGCTTGCAAACCAAGAACTTGTTTTGTTATCTGTGGTAGGGTCCTGTGTCTGATGTGGAAAGTAAAATGCCATCAGTGAGTCTGGGAAAATGCAGGGCTTGTGGGACTTTATGCTCGCATCTAAGTGTAGTTCCTGCCTAATCCTCTGTGTGTGGTTTTGGTCTCTGCAGGGAAGTGGGACAGCGGCAGAGTGTGTGCTGATGGGCTGGCTGCCAGGGCCCTGCAGAGAACAGGGCCCTTTCGTCAACAGGAAGGCGTGCAGCCCCAAGGCACTTCTTAAAGATCTGTGTTTTGTGGAATTTCCCCGTTGAAACCACTGTGTATCTCAGCTACCATTTGGGGAGCAGGGGCCTCTCATCCTTCAGAGCAGTGTCTGGTCTGGAGGAGCCTTATTCCTAGGCTGGAGTGGGAGAACTGGTCAGTGAGTTATAGAGGTTGGGCTGTGGTCCTCTGTGGCCTCTGGCTGGCCTCTGGTCTGCTACTTGCCCAGTGTTCAGTATTGGTGCTCAACATTTAACTTTCTGTAAAGCAAATTCTGTTATGTGCTTCTTATGAAGTGACCTGGTACTCCTTTTGAATTAGACATTGCCTGAATTCTTCAAAAAACAAACAATTAGCTGTTTCCTTAGGATGCTGCCATGTACTTGTTTGTCTCTTAAATAATCCATGGAAGGATTTGTCTCCTGCTGTTCAGATAAAAAATAATATGGAGTATTTGACACACTTAAAAATATTATCTGACGTGCCGATTTCTAGCTGCTAAGTGTGCCTCTGTTACTGATTGCTCCGTGACCGGTCCTTTTGTATAGTGTTTCCTTGTGTCCTGGTAACAGCTAGGGTATCAGCTGTAGGTGTAGTGTCACATCATGGTGTTCCAATAGATACTCTTTTATTAAGCGCGGGAGCATCTCCAAGCAGGTTGTTGCAGCAGGATGGTTATAATGGCATTTTTGTCAAAACCCAGACTGTTTCTCATGCTTGTTCCTAGTCTGTAGCTGGATTTACGGCAGAGCTTTACCGGTTTGAAGAGATTTAGCCGTGCTTTTCCCAGACCTGCTATGGATGCTATACTGGATTTGCATGAACCGTAGTGGCTTTTCCAGTCTCGGTACTATAGGCTTTCACTGAAGCGGTCTTTGCTGACTGTAGCTTTCCTCGAGGCACTCAAACAACTGGGGAGCATCCTCTGAACGCTCAGGGTTGTTTCCAGATATCTTTGACATTGCCAGAATTTCAAAAGCCCTGTCAAGTTAACAGCAATGGAATTCTACAGCCTTTTTTTTCCTTCCCTGTATGAATGGAGCAGGGACATAATTTTGTGATACTGCTACCCACTGTGAGGCGGCTGTTTCGTTAATTGTGTAATGGTGTAAAATCTTGCAGCTCCACATGTTTTATTTAGAGGAAATCTTAAACCTGCTGTTAACTAGTGCATAGTGTACTAAGCTGAATGTGTGTGCGTGCTGGCCAAATACTCAGCACTTCTAGCTTCTGTCTTCACGGAGTTAAATGTGTTTTTTGCAGAAACAGTGCACTGCTTCCCTGTTTGTCTTTATTCTGCTTGTTCTCTGCTAGCAGCCATGTGAAGAAGGGGCTGTGTAGCAGGAACACTACATCTAGATAGACTCAAGCTTTATGACCTCAAGGCTTTTTTACAAACTTTTTTGGCACCTTTATATCTGTGTATAAATAGCTCACATGTCTGTTCCTCAGCATTGGCTAGACCTAACATAGCGTTAAATGCTTTTGTGAGGTGAAAGTAGGCTTTCTCAGTTACTCGGGGATGGAGCATATCCAAGCTGTATGCTATATTTATACATCGTTGTTCCCTAACAAGTTTTACTCTGTAAGACACACGCAATGTCTGCAGATTTGGTAGAGTGAGTTTAAGATGCACTCCTAATGAAAGATGTGTGCTGGACTTAAAAGACAGATAAGTCTTTCCATGATTCAGTCTGTACCTAGCTACTGTCAGCACCTCTATGTTAAATTTATTCATATAATTTATGTAGGTAATATTTTGATTAGCAGCAATTCTTAGATCTTTTGAAGAGCCATTTAAAAGGGTCAGGTAGCGGTACTTGTGTCACTGGTGTTTGCTGTGAGCAGCTGAGCACGTTTGCCATTCATGCCCTTAAGTCTCAACAGGTTGATTGTTCGGAATCGTCTTGGCAAGCGTACATTTTTATCAGCATGCCGCTTGTAACGCAGGAGGCAGCAGTGCTTCGTGGCTGTATAAAGTACACTGACACCATCTCCTCCTGGAACCAGGGAAGAGCAGGTGGACACCTGGAGTTCAACAGAGACAAACTAACACATTTATCTGCATTTGCAAAAGGTCACAAGGAATTCTCAGTGACCTCAAGGAGATTGTTTTCCTTTCGGGTAGCATCTCTGGTTTCAAGAAGTATTACTTCCCTGGTTACTTAGTGCTGTTGATCCATGGAGACTTGCTGCCTCTTAAAGCATCGTTCCTTCTGGCAACACGGAGGGCTTTGAGGCCTGCCCTCCAAACATTAGTGGGTGTAAACTCTTGCACTGTCTGAGGAGGTATGGCTGTAAACATCGTTAAAGCCGTGGGGAAGTTGTTGTGAATCTTTTCTGAAATGTTCCTCTCCGTGAAACTGTTGTCAGAGCTAAGAAAATAAATGGAAGTTATTCTGGTGTATAACTTCCTTACGTATTGCTCTTTTTCATATAACCTAAAAGCTTACTCTGGCTTTATTAGTAAATTGTGTTGGGATTATCACTAATATTTGACGTTCTTCAATGATTACCACCAAATCTTGTATTCTCTGGCAGACATGCCTCTAAAACCAGTTATGTTTTGTATGTCTGTGACTCTGAGTAGTTGTGCATGTGTAACAGAATGCTTTAAAAAGTCAGGGGACCACGAGGGACAGTCAGAGCTTTCATTAAAGTCTGTGCTGGAGCAACTGATGTGTGCAAGGTCTGTTCTCAAAGGAACCCAGACCAAACCCAGAACACGTGAAAATTGGTTTTGGTCTGGGTTTATTTTGTCCATGATGTTGGCTTGCTCACCACTGTGCTGGATTTTATAAATGAGTGTAAAATCCTCTTTTTTTTTTTTTTTTAATAATCCAAGGCATAGTTTCAATTAAATTGATTCCTACATTTTCCCTGTTTTTAGGTGAGTAGTACCTGCATATAATGAAATGCCTGTTGAGGTCAGTGTGGATAATCCCAGAGGGAGAAACCTGGGAAGGGAGAACAGTAACAAAGACTACAGAGAGGATGAGAAGTCCAAACGCACCTTCCAGGAGCTGCAGGAAGAGCTAACAGTGGGACTTACTGCACAGGGCTGGCTGGCTGCTGTACCACAGGCTCGAAGTCCAAAGGAGCTGTACCCAGAGCAGAGGCCACATGAGGTTTGGCTCCCTGGCGCTGGGTGGGTTGTAGCTGGCTGATGGAGTGGTTCCTGCATAGGTGACATGCTGTGCTTCATCAGCTCTCCTGGGATTGCCTTGAAGTGTGAGAAGAAGAAAGCCTGTAAAGAAGCAAGCCCATCTCAAAGGATTCTTCTGACAATCTGCTGGCAGTCTCCTGTCTCTATTGCAATCTACAGTTGAATGTGCTCTCTTTACAATTCCCGCTCATAACTAGAAAAAGCCAATAAATCATTAACAGGTCCTGAAATACTGGCTGCAGGTAGGAGATAAATTGATGCAGGAGGTTCTGCCTCTACATAAGCATTTAGTGGAGTCCTCAGCTTCTGCTTTGAGCTGAGGTGCTTCTACTTAAAAACCATCTTAACTGTCAGCAACAAGTGTTGCTCTTGCTTCTATTCTTTCACTTAAACAGAGCTATTTCTTGCCTGCAAGAAACAATATTGTGAACCTTTTCAAACCTCTTAATATGTGTTTTGTTGTGTTCAAGTCGTGCTGAATGTGGAAGCTGTTACCTTTTGAAAAGCTGGTAGTTAAAGAGAAAACCTGGATTTTGATGGAGTTCTTCAAAAGCATTGATGAAGCAGAAAGTGAGGATTCAAGACATGAATTACTGGCAAAATAAAGCTAGCTAGGCTTTGTGGATTTTTGGGGGTCTGGAAATTTAACACAAATTCTAAATATTCCCCACCCCCCTGCCACCTTTGTTGGTTTGCTTTGTACCAGAGGTGGTTGAAATGCATTTGATAAGCATAATAATTTAAGGCGAATTACCTCAGTAGGAATACAGAGGAGTCTACCTTCTACTGTGGTCTCTTACCCTCTTTGTTATCTCAAGGTCAGGTTACAAGGTGCTAATAAATTTCATCCACATCCTCAGTGGCTGAACAGTCGGGTAATAAGCACTTATGCCAAAAATTCAGGGTTCCAGCTTTGTGTGATAGAAGTGCTGTCTGTTTAGAAACACAAAAAATGTTTGCTTTGCTTGATTGCTGCTCCCTCTTGTGGGTTTCAGGCCAGTTAAAGCAAGCTTGAAGTTCATCCTCGGTCATGTTAGGTGAAAAAATTAACCAGCAGTACTCCTCTGATACACTGGATGGGATATTGACCTTAAGACTTGCTTCACCGCATACCTCCACAAATGAGAACACTGTTTTATATCAAGAGGAATAAATCCATAAAAGTGTTCAATTCACTTTTTAAACTTAATTTACTTTTTTCAAGAACTTACACTGCTGTGCTATTAATATATAGTATGATTTACTTTTTTGTAAAAGCAGAGAAACCTGTATCGTAACTCTACCAGACTTGGCAAGTGATTTCTATACCAGCAGTATGATGACCTCTCTTACATTTCCTCTCCTGTAGTTGGTGCTTCTTAGTCTCACTTCACAGCCTATTGCTCTTCTCTGCAGAGAGCTGTTGCTGTAAACCAAATTCCAAAAAAGCACTCTGTGTGCTTCCTCTGCACTCTCTTGTGTACCCAAAAAATACAAGTGCTGTAGCAGTGTGAAAGGGTGGTTTTTTTTCTCTCTCCCCTTGTAGTTTCTCAGTTGCTCTGCTGGCATAAAATTTCTATATAGAATGTGTTGGGTCCAAAGATTTCAAAATACTACTTGTATTTGTTTTCCTCCAGTGGGACACATAATCTCTTGTTTTCTGGATAAGAAACTAAAGCATGGTGGAATTCTGAATGGCTCCTAATGGATGGTAAAGACCTGTGCGAATTCACTGACTGGTTCTTGGCATGAAGGTCCTCAAAAGTTTCCCACTGAAACTTAAGAGAGACAAATTGTTCTGACCTGTTGCAAAAGGGAGAGCTCCCACATTAGTGTGACACTGAAATAACAGCAGTTCACATGATGTAGTCCTATCTCACACCATTTCACAATAATGATGCAGTTTGTCTTAGCATTGGAAGCGGTTCCGTTTCAGTCACTTAACTGACGTTGTACTG
>NW_010415764.1:1346-11446 GCF_000710305.1 Buceros rhinoceros silvestris | reverse complement strand
CCCCCCCCCCCCCCCTTCTGATTTTTAGTTTTCACTAGTACCTGTTTTCTCTTCCCTCTTTTGCTCTCTTGTTCTGTATTCACAGGACCATTTCGGTTAGAAGAGACCTTTAACATCATCAAGTCCAACTGTTCACTCTGCACTGTCAGGGTCCCTAAACCATATCCCTCAGCACCACATCTGCATGTCTTTTAAACACTTCCAGCGATGGGGACTACACCACTGCCCTGTGCAATCTGGTCTAGGGCTTGACAACCCTTTCTGTAAAGAAGTTTTTCCTCATGTCCAACCTAAACCTTCCCTGGCACAACTTCAGGCTGTTTCCTTGTGTGCTGTTACTTCTTCCTTGGGAGAAAAGACCAACCCCCACCTTGCTACAACCTCCTTTCAGGTAGTTGTAGAGAGTGATGAGGTCTCTCCTCAGCTTCCTTTTCTCCAGGCTAAACACTCCTTGTTCCCTCAGCTGCTCCTCATAACACTTGCTCTCCAGACCCTTCACCAGCTTTGTTGCCCTTCTCTGAACATGCTCAATGTCCTTCTTGTAGTGAGGGGCCCAAAACTGGACACAGTACTCAAGGTGTGGCCTCACAGTGCTGAGTACAGGGGAACAATCACTGCGCTGCTCCTACTGGCCACGGTATTGCTGATACAAGCCAGGGTGCCATTGACCTTCTTGACCACCTGGGCACACCTATTCAATCTGTAAAGTTTTCTGCATATCTCACTGTGTGCTTTGATTGGTCTGCAGTATTTTCAGCACCTTTTTCCTTTATCTCTTATCTTCTTTATTTCACACTACCTATTTGTTTCTCAATACTGTATAACTTGCATGGCCAAGAACTGTATATTTCATTACTGTCTGACCAAAAAGCTCCAGCCTTTTGGGTATGTGATAACATTTGAAATGTGTTACTGCCTCTGTATCTCTTTAAGAGCATGTAATATGGGTGAGTATTTAGTGGATCACCTGAAACTGCTGATCTTAGTTTTACTTGGCCTTAAAAGAGTAAATCGGTCTGAAACTTGTCTGGACACAAAGACTGTGCTTCTGTGGAGACCCAGTGGTGTTGGTGGACATAAACTCTCCTGTGTAGGTATTTGTTCTTGCTGTGATGCAAGTAAAGGTGGGATTTTGGTTCCTTTTTTTTTAATGTGTTTAAACCAGAAAGCAGGTGGCTTCATTTGAGAAACAAAACAGATCTTGTATTTACACCATTTCTTAAAGCTTTATATCACCACAACACCCCCCTGCAACGCTACGGGCTTGGGGAGGAGTGGCTGGAAAGCTGCTCAGCAGAGAAGGCCCTGAGGGGGGCGGGTCGACAGCCAATTGAACATGAGCCAGCAGTGTGCCCAGGTGGCCAAGAAGGCCAGTGGCATCCTGGCTTGTATCAGCAATAGTGTGGCCAGTAGGAGCAGGGAAGTGATTGTCTCCCTGTGCTCAGCACTGGTGAGGCCACACCTTGAGTACTGTGTCCAGTTTTGGGCCCCTCACTACAAGAAGGATGTTGAGGTGCTTGAGCGTGTTCAGAGAAGGGCAACAAAGCTGGTGAAGGGTCTGGAGAGCAAGTGTTATGAGGAGCAGCTGAGGAAACAGGAGTGTTTAGCCTGGAGAAAAGGAAGCTGAGGAGAGACCTCATCACTCTCTACAACTACCTGAAAAGAGGTTGTAGTGAGGTGGGGGCTGGTCTCGTCTCCTAATAATAGTCACTTATTAAATAAGTGACAGGATGAGAGGAAATGGCCTGAAGTTATGCCAGGGGAGATTTAGGTTCGATAGCAGGAATAATTTCTTTACAGAGAGGGTTGTGAAGCATTTGAACAGTCTGCCCAAGGAGCTGGTGTAGTCCCCATCCCTGGAAGCGTTTAAAAGACGTGCAGATGTGGTGCTGAGGGACATGGTTTAGCAACCCTGGCAGTGCAGGGAGAATAGTTGGACTCGATGGTCTTAAAGGTCTCTTCTAACCAGATGATTCTGTGATTTTAATGTGCTAGAGCTGTGTTCAAGATTTGCCAACTTTTATTCAGGTAAAATATGCAGTTTAGTGGAGACCAGAATATGGTCCCTGCAGCTTACGTTGCTTGTACCAGTCCCTGAATTTTAGTTCTTATTTATACTTAAAATATTTTTACCTGTCAGGAACAAAACCTCTGTTTATGTTCATGTCCAAGAAGATGTTGGCATTTGCCTGCCCTCCCCAACATGTGTTTACACTGTAAAGAAGCAGGATGAAATATTGCTGTTTATTGCAGGCTCTGAATTTGGTTATTGTTACTTCTCTTGTGAGGTTTAAAGCCTTTTGAGGTATGCATACTATAGACTTACTGTGGGATGCGTTTTACAAGCTCTTATCTCCCTTAGGTGGCTCCTGGTCACACACTCCCTCTGTGAGCCCGACTGCTGTAAGCCCTCTAAAGTCTGCAGTGACCTCCCTGTGACTTTAATTACAAGGGCTGTTCTACAATCAAACAGTAATACAGCTTTGGAAAAGTACCGTGGAATACAGCTATTCTGTGTGTGTGTTTTGAGGTTCAGTTTTATCTAAATTTTAAACGAGGAGAACAGTTGCTGTAAAGCGCTGCCAGTCTGACAGAGGGAGAGCTAAATTGATCAGTGTGGTCACTGTAAAAGAGAATTTTCTCTCCTTGTAAGGAAGATGAGTAAAGCAGGCTGAAGAAACCACTGAATGCAGCTTCATGCAAATAAGTATTTCAGGAGACAGCACTGGAAAGCTTTGTATGATTTTTTTTTCTTGTGAAATTCCAGTTCATATTTGTGGGTTTTAATTTTTTCCTTCTAGGTATCATTGTAGCCTCAGCAATTCTGATTCATTTAATTGAAAGAGTGATCTGACTTTTTCTGAGGTCAATGTCAACTCCTTCAGAACTATTTTACTCTAGATCAAGCCTATCACTCACGTATCCAAGTGCAGTATGATGCAGGGTGTATAAAACACATGGTTTTCTTCTTTGAGGGCACAGCTGTAGAGTGGTATCCAAGTTCTCTGCTGGAAGCAACCACTTCCTGACCACAGCTATTGTGAGAGAGAACTCCAGTTGAAGAAGTGACATCAACGTGGTTAGTTGAGACTGTGTTGGTCCTCTGCCAGTTATACTACCTGCAGAAAATTGGTTGGGGTTTAAAGCTGTAACATGCTTCTGCAGAGCTGCTGGTCACCATCCTGTCCTGGAATTGTTCTTTCATCCCTGTTCTGCTTTTTCAGAGTATGGAAACAGGACAAGTTTATTGCTAAAGGGCAGTGGAAGTGGTCTGCCCTGTATATACAGTGATCAGTAAGGTTGGACCAGGTGATCCTTGCAGTACTCTATGATCTTCCTATTCTCCAGGCTCTGAAGCTACAGCGCTTATGAAAATATCTGTTTTTACAGGACTATACAGACCTAATTTTCTATAGAATTCTGTAATTTTCTTCTGTATCTTGCTTCTGAAGCTGCTTTTAACTCTCCAGTGTTTTCTCATGGAGACGGTTTGCTCGAATCGAAGGATGTGCCTCAGGAACTCTTCCTTTCCCTCACACCACAAGTCCAGCACATCTTAAAGTGAAATCAGGTTTGCTCCTAACCCATCTGCAGCTATGCTGGTGGCTTGGTGTGTGAGAGGAACCCAGCACTGCAACAGGGACCACACTGGTTGCAGGATACTGAAGAACCTGTCAACAAGCTCTTCAGTGCTAGTGTGCAGGTGAAGGTATGTGACCAGGTAGCAGAGGGAGAGAGACCATATTGCTTTTTTAAGTGACTAGTAAATTTTGCAATACCACTTTTGAAATTCAAGGGGAGGAAGAGGGGAAAAAAAGAAAGAAAACCATTTACTAAGGTAGGAATGCCTGTAAAACACTATTAGGACCTATGGAGACAATTACAGGATATACTTTGCTTCTAGCAGGTGTTTTAAGATCGATTCCTCATGGCAGTGTTTACTTTGATAATCCATGCAAGCTCAGTTGGTGTTTAGACTGTGGTTTTAGCAGCAGCCTCTTGTGACTGCACGGGAATATAATTTATGAAGTAGGATGCAACTCCCTAATTGTCTTTTGCATTGTAGAGCTGTACGTGCTGTTCACTGCAGTGTTCTGCAAAATAAACATTCTCCTTCTTTATGGGGGGGGAAAAAGGTCTGTGTCAACAAGACTTTCCAGCCTCTGGTCACATGCTTAAATTATATCTCTGAGATGAGTTTCCTGGCAAACACATAAGGAAATGTTTCTCCAAAGTGGCCAAATGTTCATGGGCAAATTCCTCATTAGTCGTAGATCTCTTCCCCTCCTCCTCTTCCCAGTCTTTTGGCTTAAAAAGTTAAGCAAGATGACCAAGATGCTGACCCCTTAAACACAGATAACTGCAGCAGCACCATCAGCATGTCGGAGCAGAGCATCTGCCTGTTCATACTTCCTGCTCCTGGCGCTTGGGAATTAACGAAGAGGGAAAAACAAAGCTCTGTGATTCTGAGAAACTTTAAAAACAAAAAAAGAAATCGGTCTTGGAATGCCCTAGCAAGAAGAACTTCCCATGAAAAAAACTTATCATTTAACCTCCCACCAGTCTTGTGCATCATGTGAATGAGTCTGCTTCAGAAAAAGAGCTTTAGGTTACAGTTGAGGTGGTCACGGGAAGCACCATAACAGCTCTTTTGGTCAATTGTCCTCTGTAGGTGCCCTTATTATCCCCTTCGTATGGGAAAATTGGACACGACATCAAGTGAACTTGGCAAAGTTTTGCCAACATGTTTGATAACAGGATTCTTCAGTGTTTGCAAAGGGTCGTAAGGTAACGAGGTGATCACTGTACATTAAGGTGCCATACTGGTTCTCTAGTGAATGTAGTCAAACATTTGGGTTGAAAACATAATTATGTTTAGCTGTAGATCTGAATTTGGACTTGGCTTTTAATGTGAGTTGGATGTTGGTTGCCCTTTTTTTCTGATGTTGAATTGGAGAGCTTGATGAGGTAACCATGGCACTCCCAGACTTCAGACGCTGCTTGTGTTTCCCCACCTGATGTCCTTAGTGGGGGAGATAGGACCGAAGTGCAGAACCTCTGCCCTTCTGCATGGTATTCTTTGAAATTACTGTTGGCTTTTCCAGTTTGCAAAATTCTCAGTCCTGGGGGAAATGGCTAATGCAGCTTCCAACCCTTCAAAGCTGATTAGATATGAGGTAGAGCCTAGGAGATGGCAAAGCCTAGTATTGTGGATACAGCAGCAGAGTAAAAGTCTGGATCACTTTTTTTTTTTTACACAGATAACTGTATACTCAGGTTCTGTGAGATGCTCCTAACCACAACTCTTTTTTTGGTATGATGTTTTAAAAATAGTGTGGATTTATTCACACACACACCCACCCCGCCATTATAAGCAAGGAACAGAAAAGTTTAGGACTAGGTCAGTAATTTATTGGCTTGTGGGAACTATTCTTAAATCTGTCACTTCTAAAATGGAAAGATCACGTAACTGTTCATACACCCATAATTCGGATTTTGGAAGATTTCTGATAATAGCAAGGCATTAACACATTTAGTATCCAGATGTTCACGACAGCATTGCGTTTGAGTTTTGAAGCTGGATGCATTCCCTGAGCTGAATGACAGACGTGCCGTGTATAGGCTACCCAGGAGTCTCCCAGCTTCCTCACCAGCGTAATTCAGTTTGTCTGACCTCAGTGCGGCCAGAAACACTTGCTCCTGGTTCAACAGTTTCCTCCCTCCTCCTCGTCTTTGCTGCATCATGTTCTAGCCTCAACAGAAAATAATCTGTTGATACTGGCAGTACATTTTGGTGATGAAAACCGGGCATTGTTTTCGTAAGAAGCACTTGGTTGTGTATACTTGAGTTCATTGCCTTGGTTACGGTTTACAAGGAGGTTTTGTTAACTTTGCCAGCTGAACTGCAAGGGTGCCAGGATGCCCACAGCAGGCAGGAATGATGAAGGAAGATACATGCATAATTCTTTCTGTCTTCATGACTTCAGGTGGGTGTTACTCCATAGGTTTTGATTGATAGACTTTCCTGAACATTAGAAGAACCGTGATGTGACCCTAACAAAAAAAAAAAAAAGCTGGAGTAACCAATTTTTTCTTCTAAGATTAAGTACTTCCCAGCCTTTTTCACCACAAAATGAGACTGGCTTTGTATCTCTGTCTGTCTGTTCCCACTGTTTTTTCCCACTGGAAAGCCAGTAGTAAATGTGAGGAGGGGCGTTACTGAAATTCTAAGAATCACAGAATCGTTTAGGTTGGGAAAGACCGTTAACATCATAGAGTCCTACCATTAACATCACACTATCAAGTCACCAAAAGAGATACTGCTCGAAGGAAAGAGAAGGAAAAGCACAAAAGAATTTATTTTTCTTAGATGTAAATGATGTAAACTGAGTTACATCAGTAGGTGACGGGTAGTGTTGGGAGCTGTCTGCTGGTATTGCTTGAGAATTAATACTGGGGTGGGCCAAGCTGGAGCCAGTGTGCTCTATGTTGCAGGTCTGTTGTCAGTGTTTGAAGCTGTTTTGTAAAGGTTTTGACTGCCTTATTCCTACTTGAATCCCTGCTTCCGTGCCTCTTAAACTACCTCTGGCACAACACACCCTGAAGACAGGAATAATCAGTTGGGTGTGACCTGCGTTGGAGGCCAGGCTCCCTTGGAATTTGTTTGCGTTATCAGTGATTGTACCATACCTCGAATATGACTGTATGATCTTTCCCTCTTCTTTTGACGCATCTCCTTGGTGGTTATGGGTAAAGGCTTGCAGTTTTTTATGCTGATTCTTAGGATTTAGGTCTGTGTTTGTAGAGGAATGTTTTGTGTTTGGGCATTTTTGCGTACGCACGTTTGCAGAGGTGAGGTGAGTTCCCTAAGGAGAGAGGAGTCTGCATCATCAGCAGCTCAGTTTCTGTCCAAAGCACAGTAATTTTTTTCTTTTTCTGCTTATAAGTACCTAAGATGAATTTGCAGTTAACCTACCAACTTCATTAAAAAGTTGGCTGCCTCTCCGTCCACCTCTTTTCAATCTCTCCTGTTATCTGTTTTCCTAACACTCAGTTAAGCCTTGAACTACATGTAACACCTATTTCCATCATGACCTTTCTTCCTGCTCAGATGTCTTCCTGAATTCATGTCAGTCTTGCAATGTCCTGTGTCAAATGGAAAATGCACAGACACAAGAACTGTGCCCTGAGTTCGCAGTCCTTTGGCCATCTTTGAGTACAGGGAGGTATGACTAGATAGACACTGTATTTTTGAGGGGGTAAAGAAAGAAAGGGTGGACTAATACTCACTTTCAGACAGTGCTCTCTACATGCTGTGAGTACCCTCCTGCTCCCCCAAGTTCCGTAGCAGCAATGCCAAGGGTAAAGACTGGGAGAGAGTGAACTGCTATCAGCTTAACGATGCTAAATAGCTTTGGCAAGCAATCAAGTAAAATGCATCACTGGCTTCCTAGATTGAGGCTCAGCTCCTGTAGTTACAGAGCTGTATGCACTTGGGCTTATTGAGCAGTGTCTGAAGGATCCAGTGGAATGTTAAGCACCATGGGGATGAGGGATGTTAAGCAGGGATGAGGAAGAGAGTCTGTAGGGATGTACAGAGAATTCCTGTTCTTGGAAAGTTTGTCAGGATCTGTTGGAAATCCAAGCAAAATGGGCCTTGCTTCATGAAAAATCAGTTCAGACATGCTGAAGTGTGTGCTTTGAATGCTGTCAGCTCTGTAATATGAAAAAACGGAGGTTCACTAGTATTAAAAACACCTGATCCTTCAGTTCCTATCCAGCAGGTCCATAGCACGCTTGTGTTTGAATTTATCCTGCAGTATGTATGAAGTGCTTCCTCAAGTAAGCCAGATAAAACCAAACATCTTGGCTTCTACATTGACTTAAAGTAGTTAGAAAAGGGTGTGGGGGTGTCCTCAGGGATTTATGCATTGCGGAGGAAGTCCTGACATTTCTAGTGTATCTTTCAAGTGACGGATAGTAAAAGAATTGTCCAGATTTGCCAGTTAATGTGAGGGGAGGTTAATTCTCATTAACCAAGAGAACTGGAACAAATTGCCTGTTTTAAGCTAAGATGAAAATATGCATCATTTTTCATGCTGCCTTGTTGTGCCGCTTCGGATTTACAGTTAACATCTCTCCTTTCCTTCCCTTCTCTGTTAAAACTTCTACATATAAGGCAAGATGATTTTCCTGAAGAATTAACTTCAGTGCTCAGCCCCTGGCTACCTCAGGGTGAGCTGCCAGAGCCCAGAAGTGCTGTTTTCATAGTTGGTGATGAGTTTTGGATTTCTGCAATGCTCAAATGCTGTTTACTGCATCAAAATTAAATGCTGAGCAGTCCCTGGGAATTAGGGCATAACTTCTCTTGGACTCTGGGCCGTTCACCAAGGACAGGCTTGCCTGCCATTGCAGGAGAACTTGCTGGCATTGATGGCTTGAGCTGGGTCTCCAGGCAGCTGGGGCAGAAAGCACTGTGACAGGGCACGCCAGGGTCATCCTTCGGGTACTGTAGGTTTCTGTTCTTGTTTGCTCTCGCTGATGGAGGAGATGGGAAATGTAGCGGACTGGGAACTTTATCAGCCTTAAATAACAGGCTTCGGGCTGTCTGTATAGGAAACCTGAACAGGAACGCGTTTCCTGATTGTGTTGTGTTGGCCTGGTTCCTGAGTTCAGTATAAGCCATTACAGGGCGTTGAAATAGGTGAATAGATTTAGGTTGAATAGATTTAAATTACAGATGTTTTCTCTGTTCTGGATGTTGACAGCCTATGAAGTGTGACTGGCTTCCCTTTCCCCTGTTATTTCATGTGTTTTGCTGCCCAGGTGGACCTGTCATACCTTCCAGCTCACAGGTTTACCATAAAGAAATTTAACACAAGGCTATAGTGCATCACTGAATCTCCAGTCATCAACTCTCAAAGGGTAGCTTAAGCCTGAGTTTTTGGAATTAATACCTTGAGGCGTGTGCTTATGTTCCTGCTCCACAGGACCATGTATTATTTCTCTGTTAGTTTATTTTCATACAAGCATAGAAATGGACTTAAGACAGCTCAGATTTATTTTTTTTTTAAAGCAGAGTTGGGTCCTTAACCCTGTAATGAAGGAAAAAACTAACTCGAGGCTCCACAGGTGGTTGTGGAGTTTAATGAAAGATAGAGACTTTGGAGGCTTATTGCAGCCTTTCAGTACTTAAAGGGGGCTTATAGGAATGGTAAAGACTTTTTACCAGGGCCTGGAGTGATAGGACAAGGGGTGCTGGTTTTAAACTGAAAGAGGGAAGATTGAGATATAAGGAAGACACTTTTTTTTGTTTGTTTGTTTGTTTTTTTTTATGATGAGGGTGGTGAGGCACTGCAACAGGTAGCCTGGAGAAGCGGTGGGTGCCCAATCCCTGGAAGTGTCCAAGGCCAGGTTGGATGGGGCTTTGAGCAGTCTGGTCTAGTGGAAGGTCCCAAGGTAGGGATTGGAACTAGATGATGTTCAAGATCCCTTCCAACCCAAACCACTCCGTGATTCTGTGAATTACATAAAACCACAGTCTGTTTTACAAATGCAAAGCTTTCCCCGACTTAAGCAGGGTTTCTCCCAGGGCCAGGGTGCCAGTTAGACATCCCTAATGCCTCTTACTTGAAGGAAATGACTGGCCTTTCCAGGGACAGTGGGACATGGCTGGCATTCAGGGACCATCAATAAATCCAGTTGAAGTATTGCCCCCAAATGTAAAATAGTGCCAGCCCTTCCAAATGAGCTAAAATATTGCCAGCAGCCTGGCAGCGTATGCTCTGCCAGCATGAAAAACCAGATTCTCTGTTCTGGGCTGGCAGCTCACAGAAAAACTAAGCGCAGTTGCTGGGTGGAGGCTTTGCAGAGCTCTTCAACCTGTGCCGGCCGACCGGGGTTTAGTTGCTAAGGAGCAACCTGTTTTGCTTGTCTCTGCAACTGAAGAAAATCCGGTGCCAGGAAGAGATGATTCTCCATGTGTTCTGTTGTTGTTGCTGCAAAATTGCAATGGATAAAATGAGCTGCTTAAGCTTCAGGAATTAGCCCTGCCCTGGTGGGTTCTTCCCTGCTCTCTCATCTCTGCGGGGGGAGGGGGG
>NW_010415764.1:0-1252 GCF_000710305.1 Buceros rhinoceros silvestris | reverse complement strand
GGGGGGGAAGGTGTGCACTTGGGGAGCTATAGATGGTTTAGGTGAAATCAGAGGGACTTAAGAGATGGCACTAACTTCTGTGGAGCCAAGATTTCTGCTCTGACTGTACCTTGAACTATTCTTGCGGTATTGTCCCATTTAGTGCCGTTCAAAACCATTTATGTCCTCTAATCCTTTTGATTTTTCCCTTTGGTGTATTTTAGGCTCATCCAGCTCATGACAAAAGACCCTTTGAAATGGCACAATTCCCCCTTTTTTTTTGGCCAGCCACTGTTCCTGATTGCTGCAGCACCCTCAAACATTGATCAGATGCTGGTTTTTTTTTTTTCCCCCCTTGCCTTTTCTTTTGCTGTATTTTAATTTTTTTTAGTGCTTGGAGTGTAGTGCTGTTTCTTAAAGAATAAAACCAACACTACTCTATCCAGTGTTGATCACCTGCTTTGAGCTCTGCTCTACGCAACCGAACACACCATACTGACATAATTGCAGTGAATTAACAACAGTTAGGTGGTTTATTTTGTGATGCAAATGCTGGTTAGTGTGAATATATACTTACAAGCATCTGTTCAAATGCTTCTGAATGTTATCTGCCGTATGCTGAGAGAATCAGCTTGGACGTGCAGCCCCGAGGGTGGCCGTATGCTGAGTGGGGAATTATTTTGTGTTTATCTTCCTCCAGCATTAAAAGGCGGTTATGAGCTTTGAAAAAAGGCTTCGGGGAGACCTTATCATGCTGTTCCAGTATTTAAAAGGTGGTTGCAGAGAGGACGGAGACTTCCTTTTTACAAGGAGTCCCATGGAAAAGACAAGGGGTAATGGGTACGAGTTGAGTTATCCCTGGGGTGATTCCCACTGGACACAAGAGGTAAATTTTTCACAGGGACAATCAGCCATTGGAATAATCTACCCGGAAAGTAGTGAAGTCTCCAGGACCGAATGTTTAAGAATCAGGTGGACCATCTTATCTTCAGGGCCAGGGTGCCACATAAACAAAAGGCATTAGGGTTGCGTAAAGGAAGCCTCTCCAGGGACAGGGGACATGCTGGGGGCCGGGGCCGGGCCATCTTCTTTAGACTTGGCTTTTGCCAAGAAAGGTTGGACCAGATGATCCTTGAGGTCCCTTCCACCCTGCTATTTCATGGCACCCTCCTCAGCTGCTCTCTCGGGTACAAACCGCCGCAGGGAACTCGTTGCAGGGCTCCGGTGCGGCGTTTTGGGCTAACCGGTAGCGGAAGGCGAGCGCCGAGTGCGC
>NW_010415763.1:59109-59489 GCF_000710305.1 Buceros rhinoceros silvestris | reverse complement strand
CGTATCCCCGCACCAACTCTTCGCTCGCAGCCGCCGGCCGGGCGGGGAGCCCCGGGTACTCGCCTCTCCGCTCTCCCTGTCGGTGCCGGGCGTGGGGAGGCCGCGGAGGAGAGGACTTAGCCCGGCTGGTGGAGCCCGCCAGCGGCCCAGAGACAGGGTGGCAGAACCAGGAGAGCAGCTTTCGCTTAAAAACCTGTTTTCCATCCTTTTTTTGCAGGAAAATAAATTATTCTGTCCCGAGTCAGGTGGGAGAAGGGATGAACCAGGAGCCTGTGCGACAGCCTTCAGTGGGTCCAGCTCTTCTGGAGCCTGGCTCAGCCCGATGCGGCTGCCACAGCCATCATCCCAAGCCCAGAGCAGAGCTATTGCCATGGCTGGGG
>NW_010415763.1:26614-58992 GCF_000710305.1 Buceros rhinoceros silvestris | reverse complement strand
GCTATTGCCATGGCTGGGATAGGTTTAAAACTGATGGGAGCTTGACTCCAGCTAGTTTTTTTCCAACAAAACCCTTATTTCTTGGCTTTAAATGACTTGGAATGTTCTCCTTCACTTTTAAAGTCTGAACGTTGAGGTATAAGGGTCAAGGAGCACTGTGCAGCATGTTATGTGCCTTCCTGTATATGAGTAGTACACAGGGCTAAATAACTGAACTCGTAAGGATAAATTCTCAGCAGTGCTTACAGTGAAGCTCCATTGCTAAGAAGATTCAGAAAAACAACAAAAAAAAATAAGCCTCATGCTCCAAGCGGCTCAGTGCCGTTTACTCTTACTCTTAGCAGATCCCCCTGAAATGGATAGCAAAACCTCCCAAAGCTGAGCGAGGTAGGACCCAGCTCCTCAGCGCAGAGCAGCACCCTGTCAGGCTGCGTGAAAAACAAGATCACTTGGAAGGGAGATTTTAAAACCCAGCTGGCAGCTGAGCAGTGTTAATTGCTGTCAAGCCTGCCTGACAGTTACTGAGGTTTGTAACTTAAACTCGGGGGAGGGGTTAGATTGGAAACCGATGACTGGGAAGGTGAAGCAAGTTCTTGCGGGTTCCTTGTATCCCATTCTCCTGGCCAGGGTCAGTGAGCCTCTGGTTAAATGCTTCAGGGTCACTGCGACTTTGGGTGAGGTGTTTACAGTTACCATTAATACAACAACAGGCTAATAACATGCATCCTCTCCAAGAAACAATTTCTTTATGGTTCTTGTCCAAGAGTCTCTTTTCTCTTTTATTTGCCAGAAGGCTTGAGCTTTGGCTTTATTACGAGAAGATCAGCTCATGTTCGATTTGTACCTCACCAAGTGAGAAAAGAAAAAGGACTCATTTCTTTCATTTTCACTGAGGGCCAGGATCCTGAATTAATTGAGCCTTACTGTACTTTCGATAGTCAAGTGAGTTGTGAGTAAGAGGAGAGGAAAGATGCTACTAAAAAAAAAAACCAAACACAACCAAACAACAAGAGGCATCCTGTATCTTCAGGATGTTCGCGTTTTATCACACTGATAGCCAGGCACTGGCAAAATGCCAGCCTCTGGAGGGCTGCTTCTAACTCGAACGTACATCACCATCAATAAAAAATGAATGTGCTGTGATTCCAAGCACTTCTGTCTCCAGACTGAGTAATAACTGCCTGCTGGTTAGGCTCATTAACAGTAAAAACAGTACCTGATCGGCTTTGTTTTCATCTCACCGAGCTGCAGTCGGGGCCACACTTCATATCCCCAGAGGCTGCGTTTTGGGAACTCCTACTGTGTAGAAAATGTATGGAAACTGAAATCTATGTATATAATCAGGCTGGACGGTAAGAGAGCTCAGGAAGGATATTTGTGCCTTTCAGTGATTAAAAAAAAGATATGGCAGCATTTCTAAGAGAGGGGACTCAGAGGGATTCCTTGAGGAAATTAGACATTGTTAAGAAATGGCTCCGAGTAAATAGACCGAAACCAAGGCAGAGACAGCGAGTCTGAAATGGAAAATTGCGAACCAGGGGCAACTTACACCACCAGCCTCCCCGCGCTCTGCCCAGAGAGCATCTACAATAGCATGGAGACGAGCTTCTTACCTGGGAGCGGGAGCCCCAGGGACCGAGACTCTGCCGGAGAGGTTTTGCTCATTAGTGCTCATGGTGGCATTTTGATTCGAGAGATTAATCTTAAATCACGTGCGGTGATGTCCCTCTGACATCTGCGGAGCGAAATACTGCGCCATCCTGTAACCCTTCTGTAAGGCTGCTCCACTGCTTGGAAGGCTAGTGAACAAAATTGCTTCTTTTTTTTTAGTTAGCCCTCCCCACACCCCCTCTGTGTCTTCAGACCTATTTCTTCTTTTTATGCTGACAAAATACTATTGTCAGCACTGTGCTGTAATTGCAGAGTACATTGTGATCTCAGGCACGGGTCTTGCGAGCTGCTCTGCCTGGGTGGGCTCCGAAACCCGCACAAGTCCAGCTTGTCTTTGGTGGGGGTAGTCTTGTCTCATGAGCTCAGTTTTCATTTCTATTTGTCTGTTTTTCTAGCACTCATGGTTGGAATAAGGAAATTAAGGGTAGCCTCATGGATCATAAAGCAAAGGATGAACAAGAAAAACGTTCGGGGTCGGTTCTATTTATTTTGTTATCTTAAGAGCCTTTGGTCAGTGGGATGGTTTTTCAGGGGCTCAATCTCAATGCCCATGACACTTAGCAACAGACTTACTCGCCGTGTTCTGCCACGCTTTACTGTGTGTCAGACAGAAAAAGCCCAGCTTGAATTTCAGGTTTGGACTGTCCTTGCGCATTCCTCCAGGGAACCAGCCTCTCGGAGAAGCTGCCCCTCATCCTGATGAAAGGGCTCGTTGCGTTCAGCACCCAGTGCTGGCTGTAGCGCGTTTTAGAAGGTGTATTTGGGCGCAGGATCACTTGCTGACTATCAATAACAGTGAGAGGAGAGGAGAGGAGAGGAGAGGATGTTGTTGTTGGGGTCTGAAGGCAGCACATTTTCAGGCAGCTTGCCAGGGTTGCTCCTTTTCGCTTTTCTGAAACCGAAGCTGAAACACTCTTTTTTTCTCCCCAGACAACGGCACTGCCTTGGGAAGGTGCTTCATCCTCTCTCGGGGCGCTGTGCTTGGCTCCTGTTGGAAACGCTGAAGATGGGAGTTTGCATTTTCCATTCAGCATTTCTACGGTCAGCCCTGAAAATTCACTCGTGGCCAGAGAGGCAATGGGCTGAGGGGAACGCTGACAAATGGGCGTTCCTGGATGTCACTGGACACGCTCTTGGGGTAATTCTGCATTTCCACACCCCACACCCCACACCGCTTTTTCTTCCTTTCTTTCCCCTCCCTTCACAAAGACTTGCTGTACATTTTCATTTTCTCTCAGGAATTGTCCGGTTCTACAGAGACCGCACAGAACGGAATTTCTACAGCGTGCTGATGATTTAGGGGAAAGTTCCCACAAAGATTTCTCTTTTATTGAAAAAAGAGACAAAAAGGCGCATTTGTTCATATCACTGGGTTTCTTCTATCTCTTCCTCCTCATTCTGTACTCCTATCCTTCCTCTTCTGCTTTCCCCCATCTAATTCTTATGAGTTTGCTTCTCCTTCCTTTGTCATCTTTCCTCTTGGATTCTGGACCAACTCCTGCAGCATAAACTCCCTCAGATGTGTTTGGGATGTGGTAAGGGGCCTGTGCTAGATATTAAAGTAAAATCTGTATATACCGGTGACAGAGTTGCAGCCCCGTTTCGTAACGGCCTGATCCACTCCTTGCAAAGGCAAGGGAAAACTGACTTCAGAGCTTTAAGATCCGACTTTAAAATACCAAGAACTTTTCTGAGCATGGTTGGTGATGGACGCTGGAGGTACTGAGGACTCCCTGGACATACTCAGAGCCAGTCAGAATTAGGTCTTTCCTCAATATCACTGTATGAAAAGCGGAGACTCCACAACTCCCTGGGCACCCTGTGCCAGTGTGAATCAGCTCAGGTGGAAAATTCTCTCGAAATAACAAGTTCAAAATGTCAAAGAGATACATTTTTATTACTTTTTTTTTAAAAAAAAGTTCCCCAGACTATTTTTCCTTTTTTTTTTTAAATAATGACAATAATCAGCCCTACCTTGGGGCACACACACAGTTCCCTGATTTTTCATTATTCAGTGCCACTCACAGGACGTGAAACAGAGGGGTCCTTGCAGAATCCGGTCCTGCCAAAGCACGCTGCATGTCATCCCAGCAGAACACGGATGTATTCCTGATCCCATCTAACAGAAGAGGAACATCGCATTCGTGTGTCATGCCTTTTGGCAAAGACCTGCCTAAGACTAGACAGTGGGCACTGGACCTTTGGCTGGAAGGAGGAGGGAGTGATGATTTAGTTTGGTCAATGCTCACCGTTACTTCTTGACGTTTGACCTCCAAGACATTCATATTTGGATGGGAAATCATGGAAAAATAGAGCTGGACTCTCCTGAATGTGGAGATAAAGCAGAGAAACTTGACCCCTAGAGCAGAGTGGTGATGGTTTCTGTTGCAACGCAGGGCTGTTCAGGTGCTCAGCATTAAGCCCTACATGCAGTAAAATTTGAACTGAAGCTAGAAGGTAAAAGTGGGAATAAACCCAGAATTGCCTAATTCTGCCGAGTTCAAAAGGAACAGCCAGTGCTGAGCTTCACACTGTTACCTGTCTATTAAAAATAGATTAGGAGAAAGATAAATATTAAAAGTATAGAACAGAAAACTATAAGAAGAGCTTCATTTTTTCATTCCAGTTGCAGGCTTTGGTATCAGTTTCATAAAGGACTCACAGGATGTTGAATATTCAATCAGCTCAGAATATCTTTGAACAGAGTCTTTGCCTGGGGATACGGTGTTTGTAAATTCAGACCCTCCATTTTCATACGTAAATCTAATCTTCCTACCACCCATAGGATATTATTTTAAGTCCTTTTTGATCTTTGTCTTTATTGTCTTCACCTAGTGATAATAATAAACTCTCCTTGTGTTAGAAATTTTTTTTATAAAACACAAAAGTTAGATTGCAATGAAAGCAAAAAAAAAATCCACTTTTGGTAGAAAAATCTCCTTTTTCTTCCTTGACTTTTTGTTTTCACTGTATTAATTTTAAATGTAGTATTTTTAATGTGTACTTACATGGACCGATATAAAACTGAGGACCTTATTCTTCTTCCAGTGAACCCCAGTGGCAAATCACCTCCAAATCCCAGTAAAACTAGAATGGGTAGACTTTTACAGTTTGGGTAGGAAAAAAGAAACAACTTTCCGACAATTCTCCAAACATGGAAAACAAGTCTGTAAATAATTTGGCAGAACAGGATGCCTCACAGTTTTCCTGAAGGAATGTTTGCAGCCAGCGACTCGCTGCAGTACCTCTGAGGGCTGTCAAAGCCCGTTTCCCACAGCCGCCTGGGGAGTCGCACTGGGCAGCTTGTGGAAGAGGGTTTTCTTTGGGTTTGAATTGGGGATGCGCAGATCAGCGCTTCAGGTAGGCAGCACCTAAGAGGAAATGCAGCATTTTCTGCGTGATCTGTAACAAGTAGCATAGCTCACCTCCTCTCCGTGCAGCTGGATGCGGCCGTCCTGGTACCAAGATCACGGGAAAGCTTTATCTGGAAAGGGTCCCTTGGTTTGGCTCCTTTTTACCTCTCCCCTTTTTAACAGCTGGTGTTTCCAAGAACTGAGTTGAAAGGCTGAGACAGATTTTCATTTTTAATAACTGAGCTTCAGGTTCCCTGGGGGAAAAATGTTCTCCACTGGAGACAAGAAGGTCCTGTGTCACCCAAATCCTTTACTTATTAAAGAGATAGATGAGATCCTCTTACAAAACTACAGTAAAGTCTCTCCTTAAATCTGGAGAGGTGTTCACGGTTTCTTTCTTACAACCTTTGTTTCATTTTTATGGTCCCCTCGTGAAAATCCAGCGGGTCACCCACTGCCAGGACTGACAGGGCAGGAAAAGCTACAGAAAACAGGGCAGGGAAAACAGGAGATGACACCTGCACCCCGGCTCTGCCAGAGACAAAACAGCAGCAGCATCCACTCACTTGGTTTGTGCTGCAGGTTCTACAGGTACGGGCAATACTGTGGTGGAAAACATGCTGAGCTCCTTCAAAAGGTGCCAGCAGGTGGCAAATAGGATTTGTGTACATTCTGTTACAGGGAGGTTGCCTTCCTTCCAGCTGCTGTCCTCCCTCCCTGCCCGGTGCTGAGGGCGTGCAGAGGCAGAGCAGATTGACACATGTGGAAAACTCATAACAGAACATGAAACTCTCTGGACCAATTTTCATTATTTGCTTCCAATTTCTTAAACGATGTATTTTTGTGAAAAGAAAAATTGGGGGCTTGCTCGCCGAAAATGGAGCACTTTGGAACAAAAAACCCAGCGAAGCACAAGCGTTGTCTCCTCTTTAAAGGAGACATAAAATATAATGGCTTCAAAAAATTCCATGGAAAAAGCTAGCTGCAATGGAATAAAGAGCACAATTCATGTCAATGAACCACTTTATTGGAAAGTACCCAACCCCGAATGGCCGCCTTTTCAAATGTCCCTGAGTACCCCGGGTGCAGCAGTCCCACCTGAGCATTGTCGCTGATTTTAAAATCTTGCCCAGAACTTCTGGTTAGAGGAAAACTTACAGGGAAAACAAAGCGGAGAAAGCGAAATGGGAAGGTTGAAATCCCATCGGCTACCCACAAACTCGGGGCAGTTAAAGCCCTGGTGAGGGTTTCCCGTAGACAGCAGGCTGGCTGCTGGTTCTGAGGAACGGCAGGAGGAGAGGCTGGGGAAGGGGAGTGAAGCCAGGGTGGGCAGAGCCAGGCAGCCAGCTGAGAACGGTGGGTCCCACCTCTTGGTGTCGGTGTCGCGGAGGTCACGGGGAGCTGTGCGGCGATGGACAGGCACGTCCCTCTCTGCGCGTGTGACTCAGAGCTGGTTTGTTCCCCCTTGGGGAATCACCCTGCCTTCCCTGCTGGTGCTGCGCAGCCTCACGCCTGACCTGACTCATCGCTCCCTTGCGCAGGGGACTATTTCTGGTTAAATCAAGTTTCATATTCTTTTCTCCCTTTCCTTCTCTTTCTGTAGTTTTCTGCTACTTTTTTCCTCATGGCTCTACTTCTGTTTGCTAATGCTGTCTCCACTCTTGTCGTTTCTCCTTCTTGTCTCCTTTGCTGTTCCACCAGTCCCTTTGCGTTCTACCATCTGGCCTCATTTTTCAGTTGTCTTTCTCTTACTCTCTCCTGCCAAGGAAGGGTTCGCTCGACTCCAGCCTCCAGCACCACTGTGGAGTGCTACTAGCCCTAGTTGCTAGCCGTAGCTGGTGCTTTCTGTTGTCAAAGCACCTTAGAATAGTATTGTTACGGTAACTGAGAGGCAGGCAAGCCATGGGCAGGGAAGCTGAGATAGCTACCTCATCATTTTTGGTTGCTGGTCCAAGATGCTAGCTGGCCTCCCAGAATCACGGGGCAGGTTTAACAGTTATTACTTCTGTACATGTTTTCTTTCACAGCCTTTTATTTCATCATCTCACACGAGCTGATACATCTGCCGAGGACATCCAGCAGCCCTGCCATGGGACTCCTTTACCGCAGGCTGTCAAGCGAGGTGGCGCTGGAATCGCCCCTCTCTCAGTCACAAGCACCAGCACCTTTACGGGGCTGGCTTGGTAGCCTGCAGATCCAAACTGCTGAGTCACACTATTGTGTTTTGGGCTTTTTGTAAAGCACCAGACTATTTTTGAAGGGAAATCACAATGGAGGGATGTGGCAGCTCCCGCACGGGGCCCCCCGGGACTGCCGGGTCCCTGCAGAGTGGTGCTCGCCTTTGTGTGGTGCGGGGCTCGAGGAAGCCCACACAGCCCCATGCCAGAAGAATGAGCAGCTTGCTTCAATATTTCCTTTCAATTCACTGCAGCCACCGAGGGAAGGGGTGGGTTACAATATAGGAGAAAGGTTACATCTTGTGCCTGTTTGTGTATTGCCGTGCTGCAACAGCAATTTTTGAAAGGGTGTTTGCCTCCACAATGCACACGCAGGCTTTCTGCCATAGCTGTGGGTTAGGTGATTCTCTCAGACATCCCGATCCCCTTCCCCAAACTTCTGCTGGAATCAGCAGATTTCTGAATGCAGACTCCAATCCTTATTAATTTAGAGTGCTTCAGCAGATATTACTTTGGAGGTTTTGCTGAAGAATTACAAGTAAATTCAACGGTTAAGTGAAAGTAAAATTAGTTCTGGCATGAGCAGAAGCAGAACAAAGGAGTGAAAGATGGCTTGAAATGAATCTGTAGGGGTTCGTAGGCAAATCACCTCGCCTGGCTTGGGGCTCAGGGTTTCTATTGCTAAAATAAAGATACAATTGTAAGTGTCACATTTATAACTCTTCAAGATGTGAAGAGAAAGCATAGAAGTGAAAGAAATATTATTATGTAGTATATAGCAAAGATAACTTCTTAATTTGAAGCCAATTCCCTGCCATAACAGTCTCAGTTTATCCATTTCACAAAGTACTGTCTCTCCTCAACCTGTAAAGGCTCTATGCAGATCGAAGCGTTGCCTGAATTCCAGCAGTGTGTGACTTTCTGAGCTTAAACAGTCTAACAGCAGCTGTTGCAGCCCACCTCTACCTTCTTCTAGTGCTTTACTCTTGAAATCTAGCTTTTTCTCCAGGGTGTTCCAGATTTAGGAGCATCCTACAAAACACTCTGCATGTATTTAATGTATTAAAATGCCAAACCAAATATAATCCAGCCCTGCTGATCCACTTGCATAGTGAATATCTACCTGTATGAAAGCTCACAAAGGATAAATTTGAAGCCCTTGTATTTGACTATCAGGGAAAAGTAGATAACCAGAAGATAATTAGAATTTAGATGAAATCTACAACTTAGGCAAGTACTAGATAAGAGAGATAACCGTATTTTTCTGAGTACTCACAGAGAAGTCTGACTAGGTGACCCACAGGAATAAAAATAATATGATCTTTGACATCAAGAACCTACCTATTAAACATTGAACACAACACTCCTCAGAATGGAAAAGAGGAAATTTGAGGAAAAAGGATGCCATTGGAAAATTTCAACTAAAAATCACTTGTAGCTATTGTCAGATGACATCGTACAGAAGGGCAAAGGCTAATCTTCGTCGCATTAATTTGTTATGAACACCTCTCTACCGTTCAGCACTCACAGGATGAGGGAGGGCTGTCACCAGCCCTGCCCTGTGAGCAGGGGGTTTGATGTCTGATCAGCAAGTGTCCTCCAGCATGAACCAGGGGCTTGGATGACCCCTGAGGGTAGCTAAAGAACCAGACGTCTCAGTTTGTGGGTTAAAGGTGGATTGGCATGTGCCTAGTAGAAGTCTACGAGCTATGAGGAGCACGCGTACATGAGGGGAAAGCAGGATTTGTAAAAACAAGCTAACTCCAGGCAGGCGCGTTAAGCCGAGTAAACCTCGCCTGGCTTTCGCTGCAGGGGTGAGTTTGGCTCAGCGAGTGACCTTATCTGCGGCTGGAGCCGTGACATCTAATATGTGCAGATAGTAACACTGTACGCACTTGGAGCCCTTCCTTTGCAAATGGATCGACAGATAAAGCCAGTTTGGCATAGAGAAGCCAGGAATCTCTGAATTCGTGTGTGTGCGTACGTGCCGTGTGGCACAACCTATACTCTCCATTTCTGCCTATATATAGAAAGCGAATCTACGCGGCGGGGCGGTGGGGGCAGGGGAGGCTTTGGCCCCGATCCATTACACCTGGCCTTTCTCGCGCACCATGAAAATTTCATGTTGTTTTCCTCCAGCGTCTCCTGCGGTCTTTGTTCCTCTCCGGCCAGTGCTGACCAGCAGCCTCCCGGCCAGGCAGGCGGCGAGCCCCGGCTGTCGGCAGCGGGATCCCTTTTGCTGCTCTTGCAACTTCTAATGAGCCGTCAATCAACGGGCGGGTTTCTTCGAAGCTTATCTCCTGGCTGCTGAGAGGGGCCAGGACTAGGGATAATGTGCAAGCTGGAAGAAAAGACACCAAGAGCATATTTAAAGTGTTTTCTTAGTTTTACAACCAAGATTTTTCTCCAAATTATTGTCACGTTCAAGCTCTCACCATAAAATGTCACTCGGGGTTACAGCTGATAAGCAAACTGGAGCTTTAGTATGAAGGAAGAGCAGTAATCTCTACCCTTATCAAAGCCATCAGATAAACAGGACAAATTACCTTGCGTCAGGCTGGCTGGCAGGTCACCTTTTTTGGCAGAAAGAGAGGAAGCTCATTTCTAGAGGTGAGTCAAAAGTGGAACCATGTTGCTAACCCACAAAAGCTCTGGAGGGTTGGTTAGAAAACATGGTCTAGTTCTCTTTTAGGTCCCTGTTTATTGTGTTCATAACTCAGCTTCGTTACAGACCCATGGGGAAAAGCAAACGATGCTGAAGGGAGCTGTGGTGAGCTCTGAGGCAGCCGAACCCAGAGTCGCTGTACGAGGCACAGGGTCCCTGTCTCAGTTCAGACAGAGCCTCTCAAGTTGAGGTTCGCAAGGCAGAGTCTTGCTGGCAGAGCCTGGCTGCTCTTTTCTGCAAGGAGACCGGGCAGACTGTTTGAAGGCATCACTGAAACATCTCTGCAACTTTGGTGGCACCACAGACCGCAGACGTGCAGAGCAATTTGTGTTGAATTGCAAAGATCTGAAAGGGTCTTCCCACTAATTCGTCCGATTCGATAAATCCTGAAGCCAAGGTCCATTTTGTATCCTGCTCGGCAATACCTTTTCAATAACCCTTTTCATTGGTGTCCCTGAGAGAGATGACTAAGAACTAAACTGAAGGCCCATCAATTAATGTTAACCAAGCAGCTTTGTTTTATACCTGGATGAAGATGCTCATGCAACTTGAATTTCAGAATAAAATAAGAAAAAACAGTCTTATTTCCAAACTTAGTTCAGCTGCAGAAAAAAGACAAGTGAGATTTTTTTCTGCAAGCTGTTGCGCAGAATCAAGTTGTAGGGGTTTATCTGAGGGGAAATATCTTGCAGGAAGTTTCCTGAAACAGTTTTACCGTAATAAATGATTTTCATTTCTGAATCCAGGATAGCCCTAATTCTCTATTGCTTTGCCTTTGTAGAACAGATCTTAGAGACCTTCCTGCCCATCCCATCTCCCTTGTAACGTACCTACCTCCCCAGCACCTCTGCGCGGTGAGGAAATCCATCCCCACTTTTTACAGCGGCAGGAAGCTGGGGCCCAGGGAAGCCAAGTGACTTGCCCAAGGCCACGCGGGAAGTCTGTGACAGGCAAGGGACCATGCAGGCAGCTGGCACCACTCATCCTTCACCACTGTTTACACCTCTACAAAGTCAGCTGCCATTCCAGTCCAACAACATTTTCTACCCACTTCAATTTTTCTGTGCACTGTGTTTAAATGCCAGATAGTCTTATAAACAGCTCAACAGCATTGTCAAGTCAAACAATTCATCGCGAGCCTCAAGGTATCTAGTGGCTTCTGGCACATCCAGCTCATGGACCAAAATATTATTTCTAACCATAGCGATGGAGGAGGAAATCTCGAAAGCGGGAGTTTCAATACTGAAATGCAGGAAGTCAGGTAGAATTAAACCTACACACCTCTCTGTGTTTTCAAAACAAACTCTTGCCTTGTCATGGCTCAAGTCATGATTGCCAGGTACTTGGTGCTGCTAACACTGATATTCCCTCGTACAAGCACAGCAAAAACATTCTGTCGGCAAAGCTGGTGCTGTGATTCAGCTGAAGCACCAGGAGATGGCCAGCGGGGAGGGGTGAGGAGGCAGTGAGGGTATGTGGTCAGATAGGTGTCCGGGGCGTGAATCCAGACTGTTACAAACGAGTCTCTACTATTTGTGTAGAATGTAAACAAGGCTGACTGGACACACGCACTTTAAAGGGCTGGAAATTTAGGCAAAGTTGCTCTAAGAGTTCTGTTTTCCTGATGTCTGCCATCGTTCCAAGGGCAGCCTGCTGACGGGTGTCCTGGAAGGGATGCGGATACGAGCGTTGCACAACCTGGCTGCCTACGAGGCGCGATGGCGATCTCAGACGTTACTGTGTTACTGCCAGGCTCTTGCTACACCATGGTTAACGCACGGGCCTCGCAGGAGCTGTGAAGGAGGCGTGTAGGCTTCAAGGACACCACGTTGTTTCTTGACGTTCCCTTGGTTGGGAGCTAACCACCAGCCGTGACACATGAGACTCGTGGCTGTATCCTCTTCCAGCCTTGCATCTGAGTGGCTGCAGCTGCCGTGTTGTGTGCCTTGCTCTAACAGCTAGGTTGGTCACAACAACGTGCATGTGCCTGACGAGCCAGTTGCTCGTGTCCAAAGGGATGACTACTCTTAGGAAGGAACTCGGGAGCCGTGAATGCCCGCTGTACAAAGGTACCTAGCTCAAGGCCTCAGGTAAATACCCACGTCCTAGGGAAGGGAAAGACTCCACACATGCCCCAGCCTTCTAGATTTCCTTCAGTATTCTCCTGCTCCTCACCCTGGCTGCTCTGTGTCATTCCCACCACAAGCTGCTCCAGGGCATCGGTCACCTAGTTGGGGCTCAGTAACTCAAAGCAAGCACCTAAAAAGCAGCTGTGGAGATGTTTGGCAGAACCAAGCCTTACTCTGTCTTGGCCTGGGTATATAAAAACGCATCTTTTCTCAGCTAATGTATAGTGCCTGCTCTTGGACAGTACAAACAATATCTTACTGCGCGGAAAAAAGCCAGCCAGTGCTATTAGCGCTGATACAGCTGATGCCAGTCCACTCTTTTTTATCCTACAAGGCTCTGTAGGATTTGAACACGGTTAAAAGCTGCATGATCTATGGTCTTGCTGACCCCATGTGACCTAGCAGTCCAGTGTAAAACAAACTGCACGCTCTCCCACACATGCTAGCCATGAGCAGGACAATGCAGCCTTTCCAGGTGATTCTGGCTAAATCCCTCTGCAACCCTCGCCCCACAACCCGTCTTGCAGGTCATAAGAATGCAACAGTGGCCGGTCCTGACTCTTAATAATTGATTATGTACGGGCACCACAGGGGTCACTCAGCTGCTGGGCCTTGAGTGCAGTGCTAGCAGCTGTTCCCCATTTCCAGCAAAGCAAAGGAATTCTCCGTGGGCAAAGCCTGGCCCTTGGGCTGCCAGTCAGAGCACCCCTCTTATAGGTGAAATCTGAGACTCTCTGCAGCTACAATGGAAAATCCCTTTCTAAATGTCATCTCTAATTAATCTATCACGTAATACTTAGGAGTCCAGAAGGATTCTCTGTCTGACTGTTCGTACGTTTAGAAACCCCAGATGTGGCCTGCCAGCTGTGCTGCACAGAGCTGCAGGTTCCAGTAGAGCAATGCCAGTCGTTGATCTTCTCTGAGGTATGTGGGCACCAGAGCAAAGCAATTCTGACAGGTCAAAAGCAACCAACAGCATCCCTAAGACCAGGCTTAGGGATGTTCAGTTTGGGTTCTCAGGGTCAAGGACAGCGAATCCTTCAGCACAAAAAACAGCTTTACAGGTACAGGGTTCTTGTGTTTTCAAAAGAGAAAACACTGTATTTTAAACCTGCAAAGCACCAGAGTCTCAAAGCCCAGGTGCTGGCCCCAAGGTCCCCAAAGCTTGAGGGACAGAGACCTGGGGATTTGCTCTTGTCTAATGGCCAAATCGATTCAAATGGTACAAGTCGCTTCTAATGTGCTTCACTAAAACCGTCTTTGGGGTCGCTGATGACACCTTACAGGAGATTTCCCTTTCAGAAAGATAGGGTCAAGAACTGCACTTAGAGTAAATGCACGTCAGCTCCCAAGACCGTTTTCTGTGGTTAGATGAGAGCATGTCTTATTTAAAGGAAAAGTGAGAGAGAGAGGCTGAATGGCAGGTAGCACGCCGCGGCCCCGTGTGAATAATTGAAGTGGAATCTGGAATGCACACCGCCGCGCCGGGGACTTCTGGAGAGCGCGTCTCGTCGGAAGAACTGACTCTTACCAGGGAGGTAATGGAGAAGTTGCTGGCCCAAACCTCTGTAGTCTCGGCCTGAGGTGGAACAGAGACGTCAAGGTCAGAGGGGGCATTCCTTGTTGCACAAAGTATGTGGGATTTGAAAACCAGGCACAGGTCCAGGACCTAAACACAAGCTTGCAAAGAGATCATTCACTGATACCAAGGGCAGCCAGAAGCTTCCTCCTGAGAAAAGGGTGCTAGGATTTCTGAAACAGCGGTGCCACAGGAGATGAGAGATTCTAGAAATCTTCTCTTAATCAGCACTGAACATCCCTGAGCAGAGCTGGCCGAAGTGATATTAGAAATATCTATCTTCTTCAAGTAACTCTTACGTGCCGCTCTGCTGGCTCAGTAGCCAGACGTTTCTTTGCTGTACTGCAGGCGTTGACTATAGTGTGCTCATGTCCAAGGTGCAGAGACTCCTCTTGGGAAGGAAGTCCAAGAGAAGTTTGCGGTTCTCAAGGTGACCTTCTTGTTCACAGAAACAGTGGAAGCCTTTGTAAGCACCCTCTTCTGCCAGTGCTGTCCTTCTGCAGGCGTGCTCGGAGGGCTAGATTCTGAGCCGAACACGGGGCAGCTTGCTCCTCACACGCAGAGCAAAATCCTGCTTGATAACTTTCAGGCGCCGTGGTTCAAATGTACTCATCTCATAACAAAAGCACAAAACTCACATTTCCCACCATGGGAGGAGTCTCTGATCCAGTGAGGGTGGAAGACCAGGAGGAAAGCAGTCCCAGGAAGACTGTGGGAACAGTATTTTATGGATCCCATGGTCCCAAATCCTCTACATGCTTTGCTAGAGGGAGGGCAAATGGTCTGTCAGAATACAAGGGGAGCAGGGTGGAGGATGACCTGGGATGTCTCTGGATAAAAGTGCTTGGAATTCTTCTCTAATATTATTTTTTCATGTGGGAAGATTTAATTCTCCATCTTTTCCCCATATCGCTCCCAAAAATACTTCTAAGCATTTCATCAAAAAATAATTCCCCTGACAACTTCTGTGAATGATGGCCTGGAAGCTAGTTATGCTCGTCTAACTACTGACCAAAATTAGATGGAAAGTGTTACCACTGAGATAGAGATTTAAATCCCGATGGAGCAGCGCTCTTCCAAACTTACTTAATGCTAACTGGCTACTGACTACTTGTGTTCTGTGGGGTCCATTCACTGAGACAAAATATCTATCAAAGCCTTTCCGAGGCAAAGGGTTAGTTCAAAAACATTCTCAAGTTCAATCTGTTAGCAGAAGCACACTTTGCAAACTTCTAGCTCTCCAATCAAACATCAGGGGAATTAGAATCATCATTCTTGTTAGTTTTGAAAAGGGATAGCATTTTTGCTAATCAATTTTTAAAGTTTCAGATGTAGAAATTTGCATTTCGCCAGTTGCTCCTCTTTAAAGCCAGTTTTCCAACAGTCAGTGCAGGCAGACAAAAAGAGCCAGAAATATTATACCTATAGAGACCCGGACTGCCGCCTCCGGGGAACAGAGAAGAGTTTAATGGGATGGGGGAAAGCTTCTGTATAGCTACAATTGTAGGGGGAGAGAATGGTTTATTTAGTTGCTTCTCAGTGACCTATATTTCCTAAGTGTTTCTAGGATGCCCATCGCATCGGAGTATCTGAGCTCCATCTCAGCTGTCTGCAAGGTAGTAACAGAAAACTGCTATTTGATCTCGCTCCTTCTTTATCTAATCTCATCTACCAAGGGTATGCTCAGCAGCTTGGTATCTGAGCATCTCAGAGATATTACATGAAGTCAACAACCTTCTTTGGCATCTCCTTTTTGTACTGGAAAAAAGCAGTGCTTGCGAACACGGAAATCCAGATCAGTGCTGGGTGATTCGGCTATGTGCACCCACAGGGAACGCGTAGAGGATGAACAAGGGGGAGCAGAGCTCTTGTGGATAAAAGAAGCTCCACTTCCTGTGGAAGTCTTCCAGCAGCCACATCATAACCACTCATTAATTATAACCCAGCTGATACCGAACTCGGCATGTTTGACGGTCAGCACAAATGTCTTAAGATGTTTAACAGATGGTGAAAAGTGAACTACAGGTAAAATGTTGGTCCCAGGCTACTCAGATAGCAGCAGAGCCAGACCTGCAGTCCTTGGGCCGGGATCCAGGACAATAAATTCTCTGCACCAGACTTGAGGTAGCCTGGCAAGGAAGGTTTTATGCCTCAGTGAACTCCCTCAACCCACAGATCTATGAAGGACAATGGCTTCTCGCCTCCTCTCATTCCCCGCTCTCCAAGCGTACGCCGGTAAAACCTCTAGGGACTATGTTTTAGCTGGGTGCAGCACATCCCCACCCCATAATATGTCACTGTACCCACTCCCTGCTCCCACACCAGGGACTGGTGCACCTGGAAATCCCCAGCTTGACACTCAAGCAAGCTCCAAAGCTATCTGTGGGCAGAAAAGGAGCAGAGATCCTGGGGCTTTGGATCCCGGGGTCCGTCACGGATGGCTGTTAGCAGCGGGGCTGGCTCCGGCAGCCTTCACACCCTCTCCCCTTCCCACCTGTGCCACCCCCTCCTCGGTTTGCTGAGCTGTTTGTGCGGCTGGATGGTGACCCAGACCGACCAAGTGGCCCTGGTTCACCCCAAGGCACATCCGAAAGAGCAGCTCGGACATCAGAACAGGCAGCTTGGGCAGGTTGAGCCAGCAGTCCTGCCAGAAGAAACATCTGACAACTTTTCCCGCAGTTCAGTGCTTGAATAGAAGTCCATGTACTGGTGAGGCTCAGCTTGTCTCCGCTGCTGTTGCTGAAGCTTCTGCTAGGTGGCCTGTTGACAGTAAGTCATTTGCTATGTAAATTCTCATTATTTCTATGCCTCAAATTCATCTTAAGGTCTGCTGTGATAAATGTTGGCCTCCCAAGGAACAACAGAACCCTTGATTTATGCTCTTACAATTGCCTCTGTTAAGTAGTCACAGCACTTAAAAAAAAGATCTTAGAGTGGCCAAAGGCTATTTTTTGCGCCTCCAGGTCCACAGTTCAAATGCCACATAAAGTTTAATCGCTTTCCCAATCTAGTCTGCTCCGCCTGCTCTCTGCGGCGTGGCCCTTACTGCCTTGCTTGCCGTCAGTGCCAGCCGAGAGGGGCTAGAGCCTGTGCCACTCTATCTCCCGTCAGGCTGAGAGAATGGTGCCTGCAATTAATAAGGGATCATGTGCTCAGCTTCTATAAATAAATGAAAGGGACAGAGTCATCCCTAGGAACCTCGTCACCTTTTAGGCACTCATGCATACCGTAGGTGCACTGGGCCAGCATAACAGCTCAGGAACAAAATGAGCAATTAATTAAACAAATGTACAGTAACAGAGGTAATGGAGTAGCTATCTCCACAGTGGGAAAACTTCCCAGAGCCATCTCACCTGACCAAAGCCTGGACTATGCCAGCAAGGTGGAAAGGAAATAAGTAAAGAAGAGCCAAGTGAGTTTTAAAAAGATCAGAGGTTGTGGCTGAAAACCAGGAATAGCTAGTCCTGTCCTCAGGGTACAGACCCATTAAATCGTCAAAGGCTGTGAAACTTCCAGTGCAGAGACACACTCCTGCCCACAGCCAGTGGAGTAACCTGAGCCTGTTTGGCCCTGGGAGAGGAAAGGCAGCCCCGCACGTCTGTGTTGGGCTCTGCTGGGTGACCGCTCAGGTGAGCACCGTGCATCTGTCACTGGCGCCCTTTGGTTCATACCAAGTTCATCACGTTGTAAGCTGACGTGTCCCTACCCTCGTTTACAGCAGCGAGCTGGCAGAAATGCTGGCTGGGGTTTTACACCGCAGTCACCGTTAGCTTTCTGCCAGAAGGGGAATAGCTACGTTGAGCTTTACTCTGATCTTCAGGTCCAGTACCTCTCTACAGCAAAGCATGGTGGCTCTGAGAAAAGTTTGAACCAGGTGATAGAAATGTCTTAGAGAAGTATTGGCAAGTCGCACTGTATGGCCGTAAGAGCTTCTTCTGTCTTGAAAGCAAAGACGTCCAGGTATCATTCACCGAGAATCAGCGGTAGTAGTTTCAGGAAAGCACTGCACATCTCAGAGCCCGAAATGAAATGGAAGAGAACATCCCCCGAGTCCTGCACACTGAGATGAATAACAGCATTTATTTGGGAAAAAATGTTCCAGGGCTGGTGTCAACAATGCCTAGGTCTCTCCAATGCCTAAGTCTCTCCAACACTTTCAGTTTGGCAGAAGAAAAGACTCATCTTTGAAGCCATGTGGCTACAGGTGGTATGACTGAGTAGTCCAGAGCTGCTGAGTGCGTCGAGCACGTGTTCATTAAAAGTTATTGACAATGTTTTTTTGAAACTCTCTGGAAGACACTGATTTTGAGCAAACGTGTTACAAACAAGCACTGGCCAGCAGCGCTAGTGCAAGAGCATTACCTGAAGTGCTACAATGATCCGGGTAGACATGAGCGCAGGACACGCCTGTGTTTTTATGCATATGTAACCTCAAACAGAGATGCAAAACTGAGCGAATGTGGGATGAAACAAATAGTTCCTAAAAACAGCTGGTGGTAAGGATTACATTCCCGTTCAAGTCGTCTGCTCTGCAGCAGGTGCATCAATGGTCGGTCTGCAGGGCAATGCCAATGAGCGCAACTGGGACCAGATGTGAGAGCCAGAATGAGACCCAGAGTTTCAGTCTGCACCCATGGAAGTGTAATTCCAGAGTGATGCGCTTGACTTCATTGGAATAGATCACAGGTCACAGCACCGTGCCTTGGTGGACCTAGACATGATATTAATAAAGGAGGTTTTTCTTTGATCCAGTCATAATGCTAATCTTTGTTCTGGAGCTGCAGCAGTGGACTGGACTGTATCTCCCACAGTGGGGTGTAACCAGTGATGCAGGTGGTACACATCTCCCTCTCCAGTACAGGAGATATAAATGCACACAATCTACAGTGGTGGCATTTCCAAATAAAAATGTTGTGTTTTCAGATTTACGTGAATATTATAGTTTCCCTGGGAAAAAAAATCTCTGTGTTATCCCCCTCTCCCATTTTTCCATCGACAAACTCAAACCTGATTTTGACTAGCTCGCTTTGTTACGGCAGTAACTAAATGTTAAATGGTGCTAAATTAAAATTTAAAATATTTGTATGTTCTTCGTACCTTCAGCTAGTGCCTGCGCTCCATCAGGTACAGAATGGTTGGTTGGCTGAGTACAGCACATCTGGTTGTGCCAGCTTGTCACGGGGAGGGGGAGGCCTCTGCCCGGGAACATCGGGATGTGTTACACCACCCTCAGCTGCCTCTTACTCTGACGGGAGAAGCTGAGCTCACCCCCGCAAAGTAACCTGCCAAACAGAGGAAGCGCGCTGATACTGCGATCTCCTCCATAGTTCAGAGCTTTGGACTAATCCTGGAGAATTCACAGCAAATGATATTGCTGCTGCTGCCCTTTATCTCAGGCCTATAAAGGAAACATGTGGCTCTGATTTACCTTTTCCCCACACAAATTACTGCATGGGGGAGTAGCAAGGGAAATAGGAGGCTAGACATAAAAATTACCAAGTGGTCTTTGCTATGTCTAAAGAAGCCCTCTAAGGGAAAAATTAGAAGAATAGCAGAAAAATTGGGCAAGAAGGTTGCGATGTTATGTTAGGTACATGCGAAAGCAAGAAAATGTTAGGGCAGGTCCTTGGCTGCTGTAAGCAGCTGTAGCTTCATTAAATAAATGGGGCCAGGTTGATTTACACTATAGGAGATCTGTTATGGTTTAGAGCCATAAAGATTTCTAATGAGTGGTTTACACTGCGATTAATTCAGCTGGTATTAATAAATCAGCTTTTGGGCTGGCCAAAATAAGCTATTTTAAATCACTAAGACTAAGATTCCAAATTGCAACCCGAAGTCGTCTTTTGAGCCTCCGAAAGGTACTTTTGAGGACTGCCCTGACAGAATGCCTGCAGGCAGATTTGCATGTCTGCTGGAAAGGTCTGTCTAGACGAGGAAAACGAGCAGCCCTTACAACGTGCTAATGGGAGCGTATTGGTTAGCACGTTTTAAAACACCCGACTAAAAGAAGAAGATGCTTGCTCAGGGTGTAGTGTCTTGTACGCTTACGCTATGTTAAAGTCTTGCCTCTGATGAGGAGAAATCACGCTCCCTCTTCCCTTCATCTCCACTGCCCTGTGCTCAGCTGTACAGTCCTGCTCCCTGCTTCAAACGCGTGCTCTCTGGCCCCGTTCTATGAACCAATTCCCTAAGCCAGCAGAAAATCGATCACAAACAAGAAATGGGTATGTTTGAGGTGGTTTAGTGAGTTGGGTCTGCTGATGGAAGGGTGCAAACAAGCGCCAGAGCTGAGTAAGTGGCAGGAAAATGCGTCTGGGAGGCAGGATAGGAAAAACAGAAAATCTCCACCTTTCTTCAGCAGACGGGCTCACTCTTTCTGGTAACGCTACAGTCTCTACCCTTGGCGTCTGTGCTGACCCTAGCAGGGGTCTAGATGATTGTGTGGGAAGGTGACCACTTCAGTTTCACAGCAGCCATCAAGACCTGTATGCAACCATCAGCTGGCTGCCTCAGGAACTCTGAAGTGGAAATGAAGCTTTGGCATCAGACTTGATCACCTCTTCTTCTGAACGATTTTCTGATACTTAGTAAAAAGACGTTCTTTTCCCTTAAAACACGAGTCTCTTCACAGTTGGCTTCAGTCCCTTCCACAGTTTGTTGATCTGACTCTGTGTGTGTGTGGGTGCGCTCGTCTTTGGCCCCACTCAACCCATTTCATCCCACTGCAGGTCACCTAATGCACCTCAGCCCACATCCAGCTGCTCGAATCCCCCTCCTTGAATCCCCCTCCTCAAATCCCCCTCACGCCCCTCTCCCTTCCATAGGTCTGCCACATTTCTTCCCTTTCTTTAGTGCTACCTAAACTCAGTCTCTCCTGCTTTTGCACTCCCTGTGAGCTTAACGTTTTCCTCCCCTACCTCCCGGGTTCAAAACTTTCCCTTTGCATCCAAACTTACTGAGTTGGGGTCTTGTTCACCTAGTCCAGATCACTGTCGCCGCTCCAGGAGCTCAGATTCACTCAGCCTCTGGCTCACAGGCTGTTGACACAGCTGTCCATACGAGGATCATTCCTTCGGATGGATAAAACCCAATCAAGATCTGGCCCTCGGTGAATTTTTGTAAGGCACATGGCCTATTTTTCATTATAGTAAGTGTATTTGTTCTGCTCCTTTTGGGATGACAGGAGCTTGCTAACTTGGATGCAAAATGCTGCATATTATGAGGGTGCCCCTGTTCAGTTTGGCCCCGCTATCTGTCTCCATCCCTTCTATGCAAAGGCAGAAAAGGAGGGGTAAAACACCTAGCCCTGGGCATGAGTTGTTAGTTCAATATAAAGAGATTTAAGCAGGAGCAATGGGAGAAGGAAACAGGCTGAATATCAGGAAAAGCTCCTGCCAGTGAGACGTGTTTGGCTGTGAAATCTTCTCCCAGGGGAAAGAGGTCAAAGCCTCATTGTTTGCAAGTAGAGCTGGTCAAAACTGTTTTTGGAGCAGCGGCAGCAGCGGGAGTGGTGGAGGTGGGGAGAAGAGCAGCAGCTGTGCGTGGCGGAGAGGCAGATCTACCAGGGGAAGTGGCTGGATGCACAGCGAGAAGAAGCAGGAGGAGCTGGGGAGGCTGGAGGAGGAGTGGTGCACACACCGGCACAGGGCACACAACAAAAGAAGTAACAGAGTCACAGTGGGGAGCAGCACACAAAAGCAGGAGAGAAGGCAGGGAAAGCAGAGGAGAAGAGCGGCGGGAGTGGTGGGGAATGTTAAGAGACGCGCTGCAAGGAGCAAGTGTGCAGGCGTGAATGGCAGCAGCGAGGTCTCCTTTCCATGCTGTAAACTCGATGGCCTCAGCTAAGCAAAGCCAGAAGATGCTAAAGGACAAAGCCATCAGATTTGTGGGTGATGTTATTTGAACAAATCTCTCATCTGAGGAGACTTTTTGTGGTTTTCTCATTCTGCATCAGGATGAAATCAAGGCGTTTCAGTGCATTCCTTTACAGAGCCAGGGGCAGGCAGACTTGAGAAGCCACCAGCCCAGCGTGCTGGGGGCTGTGCCTTAGGATGTGAAGGACACGCACAGGCAGCACCCTGACATTTCCCGTCTTCTTCATATTTGCTTGACGATAGGAGCTGAAGGAGACTGCCAGTGTTAATATTGTGCTGTAGTTCATTGGCTACTATTTTGTGTGCTGAAATTCCACATGTTCAGTGACATTTCATTCCCCTCGCTGGTTTGAGCTCCCCACCAAGCAAATCCTATTATGATATAAATCAGCCGAGGTTCTTCAGCTGTCCCTACCCCATACTCTATTAAAACTCCCCATTAGTTACATGGTGAAGCTCTTCACGTCGGCTTCTTTCACTGTAATATTATTCGTGTTTCCTTTGTTCTCACCCAGGCTACTCCTTTGCTTTTGCTGAGGTCTGTTACGTAGTTTTACACAGATCTGCAAAGCAGAAGACAATGCGTACACTATGGTTTCATCTGGTCTGCCAAAAACTTCATGCGCTTAACTTTTCCCCGAGAGATCAGGAGAACAGTGAAAAAATAGAGGGTCTCCCCAGAACCAAGTGACATATTGCACAGCTAGAGCTGCAGCGGAGTCCTGATGGAATTCACCCCAGGTCCCAATCCAGACCATACTTCTGCCGCCCTGCTCTAAAGCCTTATTTTTAACTCTTCCAGGTCTTTTCAAATGCCAATCCACAATGAATACGGCATGCTGAATACAAGACTTGCCAACTTAATTTGAAGAAATTGCTGATAATGACAACATCAATTGCCTTCTCATTCTGCTCTTTGTCTTCATTGTTAATCCTGTCTCAGAAACCAGACCCTACTTGGATTACTAATGACAGTCTCTTTGTTCACCTTATTTTTTTGTTTTTCTTAATTGCCTTTGGAGGGAGGGCTGTTTTAAAAGAATATTCATGACAGAGGTACAAGCTGGCAGAAATGCCATTAAAAGGAAAAGACTTCTGTAATCTTATCTCTGGTGCAGTGACCAAGACCTTCACAGTAATGGGACTAAGCTGCCAGTTCCAAGGCTAAAACAGTTGTGTGGTAGTTCAGCGTAAGGAACTAGTCTAATATAAATCTGCTGAAGCTACTGGTGTTTGTTCACCCCACATTCACAGCACCTGAGATGAGGATCTGACTCTGTAGGTTATCCGCAGCATCCATGGAAGGGCTTGGAAAGGAGACAGATAAATTGGTTTTGTTAAACTTGAGGTCTCTTTGCAAGCTGAATGAATCAGAGCCTGGAAATGAGATGCTGCTGGTTGCCCCTACCTTAATTCGGATCGGTTGAACCACACTGACTAGTCACTGTCTGAGTGAAAAATGATTCCATCTCTTAGTTCCCAGCAGACAAATCTCCAAGGCAATTTGACAGCCGGTAGTAAGAGGTGATCTCCACAAAAAGCACAAGTACTAGGCAACAGGGTCACGTTTTCCTTTGAAATATTCTGAAATATTCCTGCATGTCAGGGTAGGGCAATCTTGAGGGAGCAGGGTAGTGCCGATGCTGAGATCCTTCCCCACCGAACCATCATTTTCCAGGGCTGGTACTTTAACCAAAGACAACAGTGCCCCTCGGCGATGCGATCGTGGTGTAGCACAGGGCTGAAGCCGGCATCGGTGTCCTGCCTTTGGTGTGACACTGGTTCCGAGAAAGAACCCCGGATTAGGTGAGGAGGGCAGCCCTGGGGTCAGGAATATGTCAAACGCTTTGTTGCTGGAGAGCCACACGGACAGGACAGGCTGGAGGTGTCACGAAAGGCAAGAAGAGGCGGCCCACGGCAGCTCAGGTAAGAATATGATTATCCGGTGTTCTAGGAGCTGTACAGAAAACGGGTGTGAAAATGAGGGTACTATTAACACCGAGGATACCTTGAAGAGATGAACAATAATTCTATATCGAAAGCAGAGCTCGTATGGTTTGTGCAGTAAGTAACGCAGAGGGGTATGCATGTGGAGAAGTGGAGAAAAGTAACTAATAACTAACCACTGTTTCACGTGCCCTGAACGAGGTCTCCAGTCTCCAGAAAAAGCACAGTATGGCTGTTAATTTAATGACTGTCGTCATGTACGCACACACGGACCAAATCACAATACACACCTTGATTCTGGCAATTCCTGACCTTTGAGTTTTTGAATTGGTCTGTTTTCTGGTATTCTTCTGGCTTAGGGTTTTGGTCTTTAATATAAAAAAGCCCTACACTTACAAAGAATACATTTTAATTATTGTTTATTTATTGTTTCCTCTCAAAGCCACCTGAAGTCACAGCTGCTAAAGAAATACCAGTACCAAATACTTTCTGAAGAGTTTCTCAGTGAATCAACTTAAGGTATGCATCTCTCTTCAATCCAGAAAAATCATTTTAAGCATTTTAAGCTTTTCTTCATTTTGGTTCCTGAATCTGGTCTCCCGAAATCCTCAAAGTACTGTTCTGCAGTTAGCACTGTTGGGGGGGTTATTCATTCAAGGTATGTTATTTCATAGTACAATAAAACCCTGTACCTGCCCCAAAATAATTGTATGTTTAACTGAGTCCATCAGCTACAACTCCCTCCAACTCATCCTACAGCTCCAGCCATCCTACACATCTTCGTCGTTCCCTCCAGCACCAAGTATCGCTGTTGACACAAAGGCCTTTTTGAAGAAGTACAGCGAGCCAGAGAGCTGCGTGTTTGTTCGGAGGCAGCTCCCAGCCCGGGGATGGCTGTGCAGTGCTCTGGTTTCCCTGGCACCCTGAGCCCGCAGGGGAAGGTGGCCCCGGGGTGGCCCCCAGTCCAGATTCCTCGGGACTTGGCACCATATCTGGAGCTGTGCTTCCGGAGAAGAGGGTAATGCAGAAGCAGAGATACAGGGTAAGTACAAATCGTTCCTCCTTCTGAACAGGCACATCTTCAGTGGGATTTTTCAAACACTCTCAGCACAACCTTACTGTGTTTCCCCAAAGGCCAGGGCTCTCGTTTGGGTGTAGTATAACTTAGACAAGCCATGGGAGAGCAAGTGTCGAGGTGACAGCGGATTTATACAAGATGCCATGAACCCCTAGGGACGGGCAACGTCTGACTTCTGCTGATACTACCAATGGCAGCATTTCCCTATCCTTTGTTCTGTGTGCTCCTAAAATAAATATCAAATGAGGGACAGAAGCTGGTTTAGGATCCTTATGAATGCTATATCATAAGTCAAGCAGCCCACTGGACTCAAATATATGTACTGGAAAAAAAAACAACCCAACAGTGAGGATCACAGTATCAGGCACCACTCATCCAGCGTGTAAGGATTAGAGTTCTGACCTCCCAACAAAGGCTTTTCAAACAGTGCGAGTCAGTGTATTAAAGGGTTAACGCACTAATGAATGTCACTAAATGCTCACCAATTAAACTGCCAGACTGGGGCAGAAAGTTATCCTTATTTTCCTTTTCTACATTTTATTTTGCTTGCAAATAGCAATATTCTGCTTCACCACTGATGATAAGAGAGAGGCAGACACACTGGTGTACGGATCCTGAATAAACACACGTAGGGGCTGTATCTGTAGGGGCAGGTATGTATGTATACGTGTTAACACGTGTTACAGGAGGTGACATCTTGAGCTCTTTGGGGTGCCTGTTGGTCATTTTGAATGTACCATAAACAGTAGCTTCAATTGCATAGACTGTAGTGGGTTACAACGCTGTAGTAGAGGGAACGGAACCAAAGGGCACATTTACGACGGTAAGACTTCCCACAGACTGTCCCCTTCCGGAGGCAATCCCTATCAGTCTCATGGATATGTAGTTTGCATATTTTGTTGAAATGAGATAGTCACAGAGGTTTTGTCTCAGCCACAATTAGATATCGGTATAACAAGCATTCAAACTCAGGATGTATAACAAAACCACCGCGTAAAATGTAGTTCGACGTAAATCTTCTTTCCTAATAAACTGCTCGTTTTAGATGGTCTCTATTTCTATCTCAGCATTGATGACAGGAGTGATTTACAGTCTTTGATCCAGTGCAGAGGAAACTCTCGTCCAGAAGGAAGATCTGAGTTTTGGTCTTGGGTTTTGGAATCTAAATAAAACCAGGAGCTACTCTACCGACTACCAGTATTAAATTCCACTGATTAAACTAACAAGCAGCCTGGCTCCTGGCAACCCGGGTGGCATTACAATGGAAACACACGCTCAGTGTGCAGAGCTCTTCAAGAGAAAGGGGAGGATCTGATTTGATTAAACGCCAAGAAATTAGTATCCAGAATCTAGAGTGAGAGGGTCACCACCAATTCCTCCTGAGGGATGAGAACAGTCTCAGAAACCTTGTTTCTCTCTTCACTGTTCCTCATCAGGCTGGTTAGGCAACACTCTGCTCTTTGGTTGTTCCTTTAGCTTATCCTGCTTTAATTGTATCACAGCCTGCGTGTCCCACACAAGGTTAAGTGTCGCTAAACAACCGCGACGTTCTGACAAAACAGCCTCTGCCGTTTTCAAGTGCTTGTGGCTGCAAGGTATGGAGGTGCTTGGTGTGTCCCTGATCTCTGACTGTGCTTTTGTCTTGGGGTAATTCTGTGTTGAAGGATGGGGAGAGAGACCAAACAGTACGTCATTGCCCCAGATGTCTGGGAGTTCTTTGAAAGAAAAATGGAATTACGGACAAGAAGGAAACTGGTATTTACCCAGTGGTGACCACTGAGAAACCAGGCCTGCACCCGTTTGAACCCTAATCCAAGATGTTTTTCATATTTCTTCTTACATTGCCTAACCTTAAGATCAACCAAATTCCAGATCTTTGGGAGAAATTCCATAAACAGGAGTGACAATTCCTTTTCTCTGAAACATCATAGAACTATTCGGGGATAAGGCATCAAATTCACTGCAGCGCGTGGTACAGCATGGCAATATCTCGGGCAGGGCCACTCTTCCTGTAGAAGTTACGCATGGAAAGCTCAGATAGACATCAAAGGTTGAGCTGCAGTAAGAGCATTTTAAAATCAAATAAAACAGATGTACAATGATGTGAAAGTAAATAACAATGTTAGTCATTTCTCTGCCAACAGATTAACAATTTCCCACAAATTTAACATAAAATTTGTAAGTATGATGGTATTTGATGCCAGATTAAATCTACAACTTCTTGTTTAAATTGTTTGTTTGTTCGTTTTTTGGGGCAAGGGGGCTAGTTTAAAAGATTTAGGCATATTTTATGTACATTTCTATTGTAAAATGCTTATGTCATCTACTTCTGCCAAACTCCAGCTAACCTGATAAACATCCTCACAAGACCTCCTCGTACATGACATCCTATAACTCGCGAAGCAGTAGCAGATACGGGTGAGCACACACCAGCTGTGTTTATATCAAGGCTCTGATCCACAAGTTGATAAGGAGCCAAAATATTAATTAACTACAATGAGCACTTCCCTTCTTTAGAAGTGCATAATCAAAGCTATATGAACTATGGCCCGGATTTTTCAGAGCAGTTTTATGCACCTATCTTCCAGTCGTATTTGAAGTCTATCTATTTAAACCTTTCTGGTTGATTCTAAAGGCTAAGCTTTTTTTTTTTAGATTTTATCTGAGAAAGTATCCATAGCAATAAAACTATAGAAGGACATTTTTCTTTAGAAATATTCGGTAATTGTGGTTATCCAGCCACTGATACCAGGTGGCTCTACTGATGCGTGTATGAAAAACATGGAAACTCAATTCAATAGACAATTTGCATCATGGTGTTTTTTCTAAGTTCATATCTTTGCCTTGTCCTGCAAAGAAAAAGAAGCTCCACAGCTGGTATAAGCAGTCACAGGATTGTGCTGGGGACATTTTCCAAGAGCACTGAAATGGAAAAACAGATGCTTTAGACCCTTCTCCTCTGCCCTTTGCGATGCTGGCGGGGAAGGCAATTGAGGTCCAGCAAATGCAGATGGGAGTCCCTAAGTGCCAGTGTCAGCGGGCTGCTGTTAGAGCAAGCTGGTACCACTGGTGCTCATAAGGGGAGCGTATGGACAGCAGGGAGCGAGGAGGAATAAACCAGCCGGAAGAAAACTTGTTCGTAAGAGAACAAAGGCGGCCGCAGTTAGAATCTAATTCAGGGAGGCCTGCTTCATTGAGACAGCAAAGTCATCGCCTCCAACACTGGCTAGTCCCCCAGACCGAAACAGTTTTGGATAATTTAATATAAATTTATGTGGAGATGGCACATGGGTTGATGCAATGAATTAGCTTAAACCCAGCTTGGAAAAAAACACGCACAGGACGACAGAATCAGAAATCATGATCTTTCTGCAGATTGGAGAGAAGCTCTGGGAAATAACGGAGAGAAATCTGATAGACACACATAGGTTAAAAATCTCAGGCAAGAATAATAAACCATACAAATACAACTCGGGTGGTAACAGGCAGAAGATGCATTGTGCTGCTGTGGATTTTACGCTCGGTGGAAGCCTTGCTGCTATATTGCCCTAACACTGCGAAGAAGATTTCAGTGGGACTACTGCTCTTGTGTCCAGCCGGGGACACCCTTTACAAGAAATCCAGGGATCTCCTCGAAGAATCCATGAGGGAGAGACGAAAATAAAGCTACAGAGTTTCTGACTTTGTGTTTTGTGAACATCTAGGTATGTTATTTGATAACATTCAGCTTGCTTTCCACTGTAAAGGCCATTAAATCTAAGCGATGAAACCTTCTTTATCGATGCCGTGTGACTGCGCCTGCCATGAAGGCCAAGGTCCTGAATAACGGCTCAAAAGACCTTCTGTGAAATTGTGCACGCCACAGACATCACCTTCAGAGACTTCGAGTTGCAAGTAACACTTTTTTCTGTTACAGCTGTATCTATTGGCATGTGTAAGTATAGAGGATGAAAATGGTGCTACGATGCTTTGAGGGGATTAAAATACATTTTCACTAGTGGTGTAACGCTGCTTTCTGCATGGTTCAGCACACGTGGCAAGAGCACTTGGGGGTATCAGTTCTGGAAGAAACGACAATGACTCAGAGATGTGATGCCCAGCTCTCACTGACTATAAATGAAGATGGCTGATTCATCTCACATGGATGAGATGGATATTCCTAATGGATGGATGGATGAGATTGCAGATTCCTAATTAAATCGGAGTACTTTATGCCAGAAAACAAGTGTACCTTGTTATTCTCAATGAGAATAAACTGTGGAGCTAAAAAACAATGTTTAACTGCAAACTAAATCTGTGTTCTGCCCAGCAGACTCACACTTCAGGGCTCTTAACACGTGCTTTAAACCCGGTCTTACCAAACTGAAATGCTTAAGTACTAGCTGGAGAGCAGCCTGCCCGTAATTAAAATAAGGGATTGCTCTTGCAGCAGCATGACCACGAGAGGGCACGTCACCAGCTGTGATAAAAATCTCTCACTAGCACTATGCTGCTTCCTACAAGGCTGCTTCTGTCTTTCCCTGCCTTTTCCAAGCACCTTGGCAATTTTGCACCCTTCTTTCGTAATGAAATGGCATAATCCTCCAGACACGTTCTTATTCATCCCCTAATGCTACCTCAAAGTGAAGAAAGCGACGGGTGGAAATTAGAGAGGATCATCAAGCTAAAGGTATTTTCACTTAGAAAAGGAATCAAGGGATGAGAGGCAAACGGATAAGGACAGGAAATATTTGTGGAATAAATAAGACAAAAGGACAGAAAAAGCAAGGGAGAGGTATAATAGATAAAATTCTAATCTGAAAATGTATAAGAAAAGTGGAAATTTCTAAGATTTTTAAAAGTAAAAAAAAAAGTCATAGTTTGAGGATGAAACATGAAAAAAGGTAAACGAATGAATGCAGTGTTGATTTTCCCCAGGTATTGTACATGATTTTAGTTTTCCAGAGGTCACAACCACAGAGCCGAAGAGATGCACTCAGGTGTCAGCTTCATCAGGCCGATTCCAACACTTCTCCCCTCCAGCCTCCCCTCCCGGTTCCTGCAGAGCTCAGGTTTGAAGCTGTTTCCATGCAGACCTGACTGATTAAATTGTGGAACATTTTACCTCCCCCTGAAGTGGTTATTCCCTAAACTTAGGATCTTCCTCTCTTTTTTTGGCAAGGGTGAGTTGCTTGAATTAAATTGTTGGAAGAGCTGTTATTATTTTAATTACGATTGCGTTATTCTGTGGAGTTCTCTCGCAACAGCGGTAGAGAAAATAGCTTTTGTTGCTTTAGAAATAAAATTGCTGACACCGATAGGAGTTGCAATTTTGTAAGCAAGGAAGAGCATACACAGTCTTATAGGCAGCAGTAAAACTGGGTCAGCTCGTCAGCATGTTTATAATCTCATTTAAAATGAGATTTGTCCTTGGCCAAAGGATATTCCTCTGTCTCCTTTCCCATGCGATAGAAGGCTTGTATAACTCTGAGGATGTTACTGAAGCAGTAGCAAATTGCTGTGTGCTCCCACCATACTCAAAATCTAGAAGAAGCAAGAATTAGACCTACTTCCCCTCACTAATGATGTTTTTTGAGAGTATTTTTATTTAAGCGTGATGTTACTCAGCATCATTCAATAGAAAAAGGAGCTCCTTTTAGGGTCAGACGAGACAAGTGTTCTGTCGAAGGTCAGGTAACCGCACGTTGTCACATCTGTATCAGGCAGGCGCAGCAGTGCTGAACCAGACTTGCATGTGCAGCTTGACTTCTCGAGTGTCCTGAGAGCTGAGATCTAAACTCTGAAACCATTAAGTTATTTTGGTGTGGATATTTTAAACCATGTCGAAGAGTCATACGTGTAGGCAGGTGGATATAGGCGCATACAGCTGTAACCCAGTTATCTAAATAGGGAATAAGAGAGTCACAGTTCGCAGTCCCCATTTGCAGCTTTGGGAAGGGAACGCTGTGCCACTTCGCAGTGAGTGTATATCTAAAATATTACCTTTGCAGTGATTGGGAAGTTTTCTTCCAAATGAAATTCCGAGTACACTACACAGGCTGTTTAAACATCCCAAGTACACAACATCCAGCCTATGAGCCATTCAGTCACCTGCCATCTCTAATTTGGATCATTAATTTTTGGGACACGCCTGCACATGTAAAAGGAGAGGGTTCTTCTCTTGAATGAGGTTTCTTTGAGCTACCGCTAGAAAAACATTTAATAACAAAGAGGAACTTACTGTCCATGCAAGCCTGTCCTACCTCCTTCCTTGTACTGTGCCCCTTTTAGCAGGAAAAATCTTACCATGAATCCTCACCTGCCTACTGAGTTGGAAAACCAGCATGTCAACATTCTGTCACCTGTATACAACCCCCTTCAAAGACAGAGCCAAGAGGCTGCTGCTTCGGCTGATGCTTTCCTCGCTGACACCACGGCAGTGCACACTTGCCAGACGGCGTCGGGAGAGGGCAGTTGGCAAGCAGCCTCGCCTCCGAGCCACCCCAGGCAGCTCAGCGTGCTCAGATGAGGGGAAGCTGTCAAAAGCCAATTCGCTTTCTAGCAATCAACACCTGAAATCAGGTCAGTGGCTTCGCAGCGTAAGACGTTTCGTGCTGTGCTGAAAAACTGAAGTTTCCTTGCTTGCTGGTCCCCCTTGGCAGGCTTAATAAGACTTAGTCGGTGCAATACGGTTTCTTGCGATCTTGTGATCTTGTTATCTCCTTTGCAAGCAAAACGTGGCAGGAGTTTCAGATGTTCCAGTTTCCTCCAAAGATGGAGCCATAGCCATGAGCCTTTATACACCCAACATTCAAAACCTTTCTGATAAGAGATGTTGTGTCACCCTTACGTGAAGTCTTTCAACACCCTTTATGATGTTTCGTGACTTGTCAAAGTTGTCCTGTAGTTAATAGATTATTAGACTTTATGCCTTGCAAGCACAAGGTGGTTCAAATCTAGCTTGAATCATCTTACTTGGCAAAATAAACAAGCCAGGGAGAGAGTCAAATGTCCCATCAGCCTTTACAAGGCTTCCTAGACAAACAGCACAAGGCACACAATGGCCATTGCTCGAGGTAGAATAGCCAGCATAGCGTGGCCTAGCGTGACCATAGCATGACCATAGCATGACCATAGCTTCCTCTTCAGACGTGTGGCAACGCAGTGACTTCACCAGAGTTTGAAGGACTGAAGGTGCATCAGCTGCAAGAACATACGAAGTCCGTCTCCCGGCAGATTCCTGGCTTTCTTACTCAGCACACAGGGCTTACGAAAGAATGATTTAGTAGATGGCCCAATTAGCAGAGGATGAGCTCAGTAGTGTGAACGGTTTCTGTGACAATAAATCCGAGTAATTTTGAATTCCTTTCCAGGTGCAGATGACAGAGGATTCATGCAGATAGTGGCAGAAATTCTTGTGTACAGGATATTTCCTGTAGCATTCTCACTTCAAGCTGCCAACCGCTGCTCTGAAGAAGCTTCCATACAGAATTTATTACCTATTTTTTAATATATAGATCAGTATCTCTCTTGCTATCTTTAGCTCTCCATGTATCTAAATATAAAATAGAAGAGATATATATAAATATAAGAGTATTGTATCTATACGTTATTGTATAGAATAGTGTTAATCATCTATATAGTTGTTATCCATATATATCTCTATATTAGCAGAGATATCTGAATAAATGTGCACTATCCATGATTATATAATCAAATGATTTATCTGTATTTTACTATTTTCTTTCTGTTTTTCAGTTTTCAAATGTGGCCTTAATTTCTCATTTCCCCTCACTTGTGAGGTTCAGCACAACAGTAACGTTCAAGATCATATTTATATAGCGATACCTTAAAAACGTTAACCCTGCCTAAGCCACACTGAAGTGTGAACGTGCTGCTCCAGGTCCCTTCCGACCCATACAC
>NW_010415763.1:21221-26493 GCF_000710305.1 Buceros rhinoceros silvestris | reverse complement strand
AGGACTGGTGCGCGGCTTTGGCAGGGGCTGAGCCGGCCAGCAGGCGCTCGTTACCCCGAGCAGCCTCACACGGCACCTCCACCCACCCGTGGACCATCCACCCATTGGCCCTGCAGCTGCATTTAAGCCCCGGCCTGAGGCTCAGCCCTGCTGTAGTGTCTGGGGTTTGGGTGTGCCTGATGCTGTCTGACCCTGACCTGCTGCCTGTGAACAGATGTGGTTCCTGGCTGGGGTTGCCCTGGCTCTGCTTGCTCAGGTACTGTGTGACTGGCTGGGGGTGGGGGTGTCATTGCCTTGTTGCTCCCCAGTGCGTTCCCTGGGAGGGGGTATGAGTCTCATAGCAACATAGACTTGGCTGTTGTGATGAAAGTGAAATATTGGTTTGGGTCTTTGGTCTCTTGCTGAAAGAGGGTCTGGTTTGTGTGAATACCTGTGGTAACTGCAAACAGGGAGAAACATGGGACTAAGCTGGAAATAGGTGTTTAAGCCCAAGTGTTAGACCAAGGAAGGGAAGGGAGCTGCATTGGAGAGAGCACAGTGACTCACATAATACTATTTACTCTCTGCTTCCTCAAGTGATAAAAACACTTTCAGTGTGGATGCTGAGAAGGTTACACATCAGGTTTCAGTTAAACATAAGTACTAGATTTTAAAATTTCCTTTTCTGTCCTGGCTTTCCTTTAGTATCTATCCACAGTACTGCTCCCCTAACTGCCTCAGCCAAAGTGATCTGGGCTAGCATAAACACATTTAACATTGGCTCCCTCCAGCTGGACCAGGCCAGGAAGAGAATTCCTGTGTGGCTTTGGCATGTCAGAAGGGATGGCAGTCTCTTGCAGCGTGGGCTGTGAAGCTGCAAGCAGGTAAGTGTAGGCTGAGGCACCTTCAGCTGCAACCAGACTAAGCTATGGCTGCAGTTGTGGTTTGCTGCAGCTCATCCTTCCCGTTTAGATTTTACTTACTCCAGTAAGTGCATGCCAGACCTGGGGATGTAGTGCTCTAGGAATATCAGGGCTGTCAAACACCGTGGGGCTGGCCAAGCACAGTTTGACCTGTTGGGATCAAATTTACACTGCTGGGTAAGGTCAGCAACTGAGAACAGGTCAGGCATTGACAAGCAGCTGAAGGCTCTAAAGTGCTGCAGAAGTGCCGTTTCCACCCTTCTGTGATTAAAGGGCATAAGAGATGCTAAAGCCCTTCCTTGGGAGAGTACTTTAAGTTGAGCACCCTACAGGTTACTTCTACACAATCCTCCTGACTGAGAAAATCTCCCTGCTCACTACGGAAACTTGAGCTTTACACATCCAGGGTGGTTCTGTAGATCTATGTCACTTACCAGTGACTCTGCAGCACAGTGTAAAAATGAGAAACACTCAAGGTCTATGGCATATAGTATCTCTATTGAGGAGTATCAATTTTTTGTTTTTCACTCTGCTGGGAGCAGAGATGTCTTTAAGCATAGAACAAAGAAGTTGATAATAAACTGACCTTTCAGGAAAGCAGAAGCCATTAACAAATGCTTCAGGAACTGGTGTCCTACACCCATTTATATCTACACCAAAGACATGAAAATAACTCACTACCTTCCCAAGATGAACTTCTCTGCACTAGCCTCTCTGTGTGAGGTCTCTTGCACACACCAGGCCCTCATCAAGGATACCTGGTTGATTATGGACTCTGCTGTGGATCATCCATGAAAAGAGACTTTGCTATGGCAAATTGTCCCTTTACCTCCTGTAGAAGCACCACTTTCTTCTTCAGCTCTGCTTCTCCAAAGTATGTTTCTTAAAGCTCAGCTGAAATGAGAAGTCTTAGTGATTAAGTACTTGTAAACTCCACCTCTTCAAGACTGATTTGTTGCAATAAACTTTTGAGAGTAGCCATTCACTGCATGGTTTCAGAGCAAGGGCTGTGGTAATCGTTGAGGGAGGGTGGAGCTGCAGCTTAGTGTGAGGGTCAGCACTAAGCCTGGCATCAAAAGGCGAAGAAGCATCCAGTTGCAGGGCAAGCCCACCTGTGCATGGAGGCTGAGAGAGGCTCAGTGCCTGTATTCCGAGAAAACATATTCTGAAAAGTCACATACGATCATCTGGTCCACTGTCAGCCACTGGATTCCTGAGGACCCCAGATAAGTTGCTACTGCATGAGTCTAGAGCCCTGGGAAATGGGAAGTCTCTGTGGCAGGGTTTCAGGGATATAATATATGCCTTCAGGTTAGCAGCCCTGCCCTGCTGAAGAGCCATCTGGATTTGAGACATCAAGCTGGGAAGGAGCCAAAAGGGCAGACTAGTGAGACACTGTTAGAGATGCCACATCAGGAAAAACACTGTTTTGAAAATATATACAGATAACCAAATTATTTTTTCCCTTGTAACCTCAACTGTTTCATAACTGAACTTAATTACTGACTAGCCTGCATGAGCATCACTGATAAATAATGGCATTTCTCTAGAAGTGAAAGTGCTATTGTAATTTCCTTAAACAGCTTTTCTTTAGCTGTGTCTAATGATGCTTCTTTCCAACTAGAATTTTCCGTTGTTGCTAACAGCAGCTCACCTTAGAAAGGAGCATTACTGTAAACAGTGCTCCAGGCAGCAACTAACATTTAAAGCAATCCAGCTCAAAGCAGGGCTCTGTGACCTCCTCTGTAAAACACCAGCAGCTGTCAGCACCCTGGTTACTCCAGCGCATTTGCTGCTGCTTCTGGCTCAGCTACTGCTACAGTTCATCTGTACCTAAAAGAATCAGGACAGGCATAATAACTGATTTGGTATAAGCCTAGAGGTATTACAAGCCTAGATTTGCACCAAGAGCCGTTTCGGGATGTCCAAGTGTGGTACATTTCCACTCACAGACAAGCCCTTAGCATGGGGAGGAAACATCAACACACGCTTCTTGATGTGGATGCAGCATCCTTGTTGCTTGGAGTCATCCCGGTCAGGAGGATTTTTAGAGGGATGAAAACTGACAGCCTACCACTGAGGAGAGCAGAACCTGAAATAATTAGGAGCTGCTACATATTTATGGCCTGTATATTGTGAGCACTGCTCCAACACAGCTGCAGCGGAAGGCAAAGCTCTGCCTAGTTCACAAGCTGGCGGGCCATTAGCTTGTGGCTCTGGTCTCAGAGCCGTGAGTGAAATAGCATGGGACTGAACCAATAGATGCGATCAAGACCTCAGAAGGGACCCAGGAAGCTTTTGTAAATGAGATACCCCAGTAACTGGAGGGAAGAAAGGTCTTGGTGGCCACAAAGCCCAGAGCCCTGTGCTTGGGGCTAGACTGCGAGGAACTGACTATTTTAGCAGCAGTTTTGTGCCTCTATTTAATCTTGTCCCTTCAAACTTGAAGGGTAGTACTCAAAGTAGGGTGGAAAAAACAAGAGCTATGTTCAAAATGTAATCTTTAAATTTCACAAGGAATTTGCTTATCCTATTAATTTACATAGATTGTTTTCTTTGGCATTAAACAGCCCACCATCTGGGTGCAGCAGAGCACACGAGCTATGTTATTATGTAAGGAGCCCACAGAAGATGAGGAGTAGCTATAAACATAGAGCTGTTCCTGATAGTGGTGTTCCTTTCAGGTGTTCCTGCCATGTTCTGCTTGGTGTGAAAACCTTTACATGAAGCACCAGGACTTGTATGTCAGCTAAAATCAGCACCCACCATTCCCATCAGTGTCCATCCTTATCCCACAGAGGCAGCAGCAGTGAGCATACCCTGGCAGTTTCCAGATGTGCTCAAGCTGGACATGCGTGTCTTCCCTGCCATCTACCCTTGTAGATGATTAGTGGACAAGCAAGGAGGTCAGGAGACAGGCTGCATCTCTGCTGCTTACAGAAGGGCTGGCACAGCCCAAGGCACTGCATGTCTTTGGAGAACGCACTTCAGTATAAAAAACCCCATGTTTTCCGGGTGGTTTCTACATAGCACAAAGGAATTACTACACTTAAATCCCCTCTCAGGGTTCTGGGAAGAGATTAGATAGAACCTGGCTTTGTATTGAGGATCCTCCTCAAGTTTTCCAGTGGCTATGGTCACTTGCAGAAAGGACAATATGCCATACTGACCCCTGCTCACCCAACTGCAGGCTTACAGCTGTCCGAAGCAATGTGAGGCTCTGTACAATGGATCATCAGACTTTAAAAAAAACCACCCCTCTGCTGGCATGTATTCCACTCACACTGCATCAGGTCCTTCTAGCAAGAGTTTCAGTGCCAAGAGCAATGAAAGGCTGAGAGGCAAGGGCCGTGTTTGCGAGGGAAACTCTGATGCTCTTTGCAATGAGGGTGATCAGGTATTGCACAGCCTCTTTGGGCATGTGGTACAATCTCCTTGGTTGGATATGAAGAAGTCCTTGAGCAACTTGACCATAGGTAGGTCTTTGAGCAAGAGTTTGGACCTGCTGACCCCAGGAAATTCCTTCTGTCTGAAATTATTCTATGATTCTGCTCCTGAAAAAGTTTTGGTCAATGGCTGGCAGGCAGATAAGAGTGAAGGAAAGACTGCAGCCAAGGGGAGGTCTCTGGAGCAGGCGATGAAAAACAGACTGAGGAAGGAAGAGAAGATTATACAAGAAAGTGGGGAAGGGAAACAGCAGAAGGAGCCCATGGCTGCAGTAGGTCTTACTCCACCTTCCAAGGATGAAGGAAGGAATGGCTGAGCAGTGAAGGGCTGCGGGCAGCAGAGCTCCCAGGGGTCTCAGATCCCCTACAGCTCCTGTGCCAGGCAGGCCAGAGCTTTCTCAGCACCATGTTCCCTCCCAGCCTTCCAGCAGCTTTCCTGACTGTCCCCTGCTCTGTTCTCAGTGGCTCTCCAGCAGCACACTAGAGCCTACATTGTACTGGGCCACCTCCTCAGTTTTCCTTACTTAGGGGCATGTTGATGTAAGACACAACATTTAGGTATTTTAAACCTATTTGTACCTGCCTGCACAAGTTTAACTGATTACATTTCATCCAAGCCAGAAGTGAGCTGAGCCCCCTGCCTCCTGTGTAAGAATAACTTCTCCCTCAGAAATCCCCACCACCACATTTCTATCAAACTCTGCGGACTCCCCAGGGACACCACCAGATTTCTCTTAAATAACTTTCTGGCTAGTTAGATGCTAGCTGTCACTTTGGCATGCTGAGTGCCTTTCCTTGGGAACAGTTTCCGTGCAGTCACTCAAATTATTTCCCAACCTGTTCACTCCTTTCTACGTGCCCTCCTTCCTTCCTCTCCAGAGAAGATGGCACATGTACGTTGTTTCCTTTGGTATGAAGTGCTCA
>NW_010415763.1:8645-21125 GCF_000710305.1 Buceros rhinoceros silvestris | reverse complement strand
GAATGCCAGCAGTGCTGGTGCAAGGAAGGATGGAGAATAGGAGTACAGGGTAAAGGATGAGAGCAGCAGTTTGCCTGTGTGGTTCAGACAAACCCTGCAGCCTCAGATTTGGTGGGTAACAGCTTCAAATAGGTAAGTTGGGTCTCTGTCAGATTTTCAACTTCGACAATTATCGCACCTGTAAAGCACTTAAGTTCGAATTTTAAGCTGCTCTTGTTTTGATGAACGCGGGTTCATTCAGCAGCCTTAAACCATCAATTTTGAGAAATTTTAAGTGGTGGTCAGACCAACAGCCCAGCAGTGGCATTTTTAACTCTGTGCTTGGGAAGCCATTTGCCCCTTCAGCAGGTTTAATGGTCCCCAGATGCAGTTTTCTTTAACGATGTTTGCAATTCTTGTAGCACACCAGATGGCCTGTATCAGGCTGCTCTGTTTCTTGGCTTGGGAATGTACACTGTAAACAACTTAATCAAGGGATTTGTCTTTGTTACTGCTAAGGCAGGTTATCCTTTGGCTGTAAGTTCAGTTCCTGGACTAACTCATCGGCCAAAATGTAATTCTACATACACCCTCTGAACCAGGCAAAACAAATTCTTAATAGTCATTTTAGAAGAAACCCCAGCCAATCCACCTGTGCTGCTGCTTCCCTCCCGTGACTGGTTTTCAAAATATCTGTGGCAAAACACATTAATTCATGCTACTCATCCAGAGAAACAACTGTAATTTGAGCAGAAGGGGGCTCTTTCAAAACCTCTGGAAGTGTCAGGTAGAAAGCTGTGCCCTGGAGTATCGCCCTGTTCTTTTATTTCTTGACTTCATCCGAGTGCGGGGACTACTCCCAGCTGTCCCATGGTGCGAACCAGTCAGGATGATGCACATGTATAATTGCAAATACCCCAGTCTGCAAAATTGGACTGCCAAGGTTTTTGAAAAGCCTGTCTTGGATCTTGCTGTGTTTAATCACTCTTGCCCATAGTGACAGGTGGTTTCACAGGAATACCTTCAGATCTGGCACTGCTACTGGGCATGCTTGCCAGTTCTTTTCATCCTCAGAATTAAGAGGAAACTGTTCAGAGACTTTCTGAAGCTATTTTGGTTTCCTCTTATGACTCTTGTTTTGATGGATCGGGAATTTTTTATTACTCTTGATACTCAAGTCACATCTGCAATGTAACAACTGGTGTGGAGCCAGTCTGCACTAAGTTCCCTGTTTGTCCTTTCCATCTTTGTTGGCTGAAAAGGGGTGTACCTTCCCTAGGACAGCTTTCCAGCTCTGGCAGAATTCACTGGACTTCTTGATCACAGCAGTTTTGGTTTGCAGGAGGACCTGTTTTTGTGGTTCATACAGTTCTATACTTGAAGACTGACTCGTGCAGACAGTACGTAGGTTTGCCTGGAACTAGCTGTTGCACATGGATGTTAAGGCCTTCTGTTGAGTTGTACTATTAGCCCCAGGTAGATTTCCAACATTATTGTTATCACAGAATCACCTGGTTGGAAGAGACCTCTAAGATCAAGTCCAACCATTCACCCTGCACTGTCAGGTCCCTAAACCATGTCCCTCAGCACCACCTCCACACATCTTTTAAACCCCTCCAGGGAAGGGGACTTCACCACCTCCCTGGGCAGCCTGTTCCAATGCTAAATGCCTTTGTTCTTTTTTCTGCCTGACTTTCCATCTCAGTAGGTAGTTACAATGCAGCTCTCTCTGGCTGACTTCCAGAACGGAAACAGACTGGAAACAGTGTTCTGAATCTGATTCCCAGAACATCCAGGCATCTAAGCTTCAGTTTTCTTTATTAATATCCCTCTTGCTCAGTAGTTCAGCAGCAGAGTAGCACATTGCTTCTCTTTTCCTCTTTGTCCTGTGGCTTACACAGTTGAAAAAGGGAAAAAAGTGGCAACGCTAACGAGAGCCTGAGCAGCAACCTACTGCTATGGGAGGGGAATCAGAGATTTTGCTGGAGGGAAAAAGGCCTATGGCAGGAATGAGCCCATGTGCTTCAGTGACGATGGCTGGAGTTATTTTCAGCAGAGTTGTTTCTCACATTACTTCTCCTTAGCTATTTAGCCATCAGGGGGTAGCAGCCTGTCAGAGTCAGTGTTCTCCTGGGTTGTTATGAAAACAGCAAATGCCATCATGGGTTTTCCACTGTGGGTGAATGAAGTGTTCAGTAAACAGCGTTGCCACCTAAGGCAAATTTTCTATTATGTCGAGAGGTAACCGTCACTGCCTTGCTGTCTTTCATCAGTTCACGGTATATTAAACACCAAATCTGGTAACAACTTACATAGCACCTTTCATCTTGATGAATCCCAAGGCCTTTGCAGGGTGTTTCCTCCACTCTCGAAGCACAGGTTTGAAAAGCACCCAGCAACATTATAAATAGTACAGGGCAGGGGATAGAACACGAAAATGCTGAGTCTAGACCAAGCTATCAGATACTTACTTGTTTGTTGAACAGAACTTAGTAGCTGTCTGAGGCTGTAAACTTTTGACATAAATCTTCTGAATAACCCAACAAATCTGTCCTAGCCAGTTTTGAAATGGCTTTAAAGAAATCCACACATCAACCAAAAGTTCAGGCTTTGCGGTCTGTGTTTCACTCACCCTGCTAGTAATTGATTTTCTCTTTGTTGTGTTTGTGATGTCTCTTTGATTTCAGTTGGGGAATAGTGTGGACATCAGTAACAGGGTTGAAATGGACATCTCTCCATGAAGCATCAGCCACGCCATCGTGCTTGCTGTGCAGAGACTTCATGCCTAAACTAAAGGCACCAGGCTCACCCTAGATACGTTACAAAATAAGAAGGTGCATAAAGCAATGCTAGTAAAGACAGTAGCTCACTACTACTGGTAGCAGAGGCAGAGAAGGAAAACCAAAGCTTACAGCCAAAGTCTTGATTAATAAACTAATAGATGTAATTAGGTCCTAATCTGTGCCTTAAAGAACTAGAACTACAAATAAGGAAATTGTAAGGTTGCTTGGGAGGCTTGTATGAGCTTGGTTGCTCATTATATTTCTGGATTACTTGTAGCCTAGTAAAATCTAGTGTTAGGAACTGCAGAAATAATGATGTAAAGGAAAGAAATAAAACCTACAGTTGAATTATTACTAGTGAGATAGAAGGACAAAAAGAGACATAAGAGCAAGTAAGAGCCCATGTGATTGTACAAGCTGAAGATGTCAGCATAGGTCAACAGAGCTAGACGAAGGGAGGGAAACTGCTTCTTACTCAGCTAAGTAGGTATGTCTTGTCAGATGCAGGGTTGAAACCTTAATTTCTGCTGGTTTGTACGGCTCTACAGGGTCTCCTTTATCTGTAGCTGATGGAGAGCTAATACTGTAGTTCCCTTCCAATGGAAATAGTCTATTCTAACAGCACCAGACAGCTGTGATAGCTGCCCGTGGCAGGTCAGGAGAAAGAAATGGTTGTTTCCAATATGTGCGTCACAGGCTGCGGGGACTTGGAAAGCTTGTGTGTGTGGGTAACCACCTCATTTGAGCTGTCTTTCACAGAGTTACCTGCAGGGTAACTATACAGGAGTTCTTGGTCCTTCTCCAGAACCACTGCAGAAATTGCCATTGTCTCCTCTTGATGGCATCTTTCTGATACAGGCAGTCAGGGTGGCCACATAGACAAAGAAGACATTGGGTCTCTTTCTGACAGACTGAGGACCATGTTGTTCAGGTGAAGTCTCTACGTGGCTCTGGGAGGAGGGTTGGAAATCAGACTTTTCCTCAGGCTTAGCTGTTCAGCAGAGCTTTCAGCATTGGCCTGGGAAGCTGTCAGGGGTGGAGCTGAGCAGCATCTACCAGCATTTTAGACAGATTTAGGATCTTTGGCAACTGCCTGCCAGCTCTGTAGGGAGAGTATGGATCTTTACTTGACCTCTCTGAACAACTCAACACGTGTCAACAGACATGAGACTGGATATCTGGTTTGGACCTTGCCAAAAGTGATATCCCAGTATGCTCTGCTGGTCCTCCCTTTGCTTCTGCAGGCAGGGGAGAAGAGTATGGTTCTACTCAAACTCCAATCCAGTATCAGCTGAGTGCTTAGGCTAAAAATTGTTAATGTTAACATTGATCTTGGGGATTTTGGTTTACATCTAAATGCAGACCCTTTAGGATCCATTCAAAGTCAAAGCGTGCAGAGCACAGAAAACTGCAGATGGCTGGATTCTAGCACTTCAAACCATTTTCATGTGCTGTGAACAGAGGTATTTATGGTCTGTTTGGTCATTCTGCCTCTCATGTGGTCTTTAGGACTAGCAGTCTGCCTCTGAAAGTATCTTTTTTTTAAGCAATCACTAACATCCTGCTACAACTGAACTCGCCGTTGAAGTATTGCTGTGCTCCTCCAAGCCAACAGTCAAACCATTGCAAACCTGAAGAATGTAAATTGTTCTGAAAATAACACCTGCAGTACTTAAAGCTGGTTATGGTGGGAACCAAGAGGGATTCCTCCAGGCTCAGGAACACCTTTCTGCTATTTGACAAATATTAAAATTTCTGCTTTCTGGCTGAAAAGCATCAGTAACCTGCTCAGGTATCACTTCAAGAGGGTCTGACAGTCAACAGTACCTTCACTATGGGAATCTGCCTCAGCTTCTACCAGATCCAGTGCTGTGGCACTGAAATTTGAAGTGCTGCTGCCATCTTCAGGGGCTTGACTTGATGTTATTTCCATGCTTTATTGCTGAGAGATGCAAGTTTTTGGATAATATCTTGTTTCTGACAACCAGGCATGTCAGATTCTGTAACGATTGGCCCAAACATCTCCAAACCAAAGCTTAAAACATGTTTTAGAGGGACTTCTTTGGATCTATACTTAGAATAACACCTGGCAATTTCATTACATTTCCTCTTTTTTAAAGGTGTGCCCTTCCTGCAATCTTATTTCTAGTACTACAAAATAAACTGCTACTAGCCCAAAGTGAAAGCTTGTAAATCTGATCAAAAATCAAATTTATCCTAACTGCTTCACGCTGGAAGGTGTGATTGCTTGTTAACATGTAACCATACTGCTCTGCAGCTCAATTCTAGTCTCCTATGTGCTCACGGACTTGTACCTGTCTGTGTATTTTAAAGAAAGCACATTAGATAATAAAGAAGAATCTGGGTTGAGGGAGGGAGAAAAGTTGACTGGACTAGACCACAGCAAGATAGTATTTGGTGGACACTTGTAGCTCCATGAGCTGATCTACATCCAGAAGGGTTGATACTGGTGGTGCATGGAGCTAGGTGTAATCCATACTGCCTAGAGTAAAAGCAATGAGAAATGTTGGCATGAGAATTGCGACTGCAATCATGTTAAGGCAGAGGGAACTTGATAGTTGGGGTTGGAAAGGAGACTATTGAGATTTGGTGTTGGAGTTGCATAGAAATCAGTTGAGGAGTTAGGTGTAAACCCGTAGGATACTCGAATGAGATGAGCTGTGCGTACTAGAATGGCACAAAGGCCACTGGATGTGGTACAGACTCAGTTACACGATTCAGGAGTTCAAGATGTAGCACAGAGGTAAAGATGCTAGGCGAGGAGTCATTAAGTCCCTCAGAACCCAGGACTACCGAACCTGGCAAAAGTTGCTTGTCAGAGTTTTTCTAGGCGTTCATAACAGAAATGAAAAATAACGAGGTCAAACACTTGGGTGAGTGTGAGTTTCAGACATGACCCCATTATGTCTGAGGTCTGAAGATGAAATAAATGCTGGAGAGCCTCTACTTGTGTGGCAATTAACATTCCTCGCTTTGTATTTGCTCTTATGCTGTGGAAGAGCTGGTTGCCGAGATCCCATTTTTCCTATCCTGAACAACAAGCACAGAAGACAAATGAACTACTGACTCCATGCAGACTTCTCCTTGGCATCTAACAGATTGTTTTGCTTCTCGCTTGAAGAGTTCAGTTTCAGGTCATTTTCTGCCTCTTCTTGATATTTTTGACAGGATTCTCCATCTACTGTACACTCAGTACAAGCTCAGTTTCACATCACACATAATTATTTAAGATGGGCAGAAAAAGGTTTTTCTTTGAGCTGAAGACAGGATTAGAAAGCCATTCTCACCTCCAAATTTGTTTTACTTCTGTGTTTACTAACTGTGTCTTATTAACTGTTTTGCTTCTTAAAATGGCCTAATCTTTGAAAACCTGCAGCTTGTGACTGTGGCAAACTTGAGCTATGAGAATATTTGAAGGTAAAAAGCTTTAAAGCTCATGTTAAGGAGTAATTCCCGGAGCTCTGCATGTGTGATATAACCATTAGGAGCTGCAATCTTGAACTGTAACAAACCTCCTAATCCCTCCCCATTTACTGGAAATATGGTCAGCAGAGTTCAGTGATTGAGATAAGCCCAACAATGCTACTGTGCCATCGTCATAAAAAGCTACTGGAGTTCCAAGCAGGGCTGGACCTCTTTGTCTCCATTAGTTACAGGTAAGCACAACATGATTGGAAAAATGTTGGTGCTTGCTGTCATGTGTGTGTTCGATAACTGCCTCGTGAATTTGCGAGCAGAGGTGGATGGGTTGTAACTGCACTCAAAGTGATGACAAGAGATTGGACGTGCGGGGTGTTCGTCTTGGTCCTGCGCCCATCTCGTGCACTCAGCCCTCACTGAAGTGCTGCGTGAAGACTGATGGGGTCAATTCCCCAACAGGAAGGGAAGAGCCGCTGCTGAAGTGCAGCTGAAGCACGGCTCCCCTTTATCAGTGGGAATGCCGTTGTGAGTGTATGAATTCACTGATAGGTTACGTGTCACTTGTCCTGAGCTTTCTCAATCAAATGAAATTTATTTTGAATGGAGAAACAAATCAATAGGAACCTCCTGACACTTGTGCTTGCCACTGGTGGGGGCTGCTGTACAGCTCAAGATTCTTGTAAATGTGTGAGAGATTCTTTTCCCTGTGACGGGATGCACAAACTAGACTTGCCATGAGTATGACTAGAACACTCCTGTAGTCGAAGCAAGTCCTGTTCCTGCCAATAGCTGGTTAAACTGCTGCTGCTACTACTGTGGCACAGTCACCAACTTCCCCCCAGCCTGGCAAGCACTGTCACTTGGAAGGCAGCAGGCGAATGTCACCGCTATCTCATGACAGGATTCCTTTAATCCTTGGCATCCCCTCACATGGCTGCTTGCTACTTAATGAGTTGCTCCTCAGCACAGTTAAATGGAGTTGTAAGAACCTGAAAGCTCTCGTTGCTTCAGCTGTTGCTCTGGCAGGATTTTTTCAGCAGTTTGCTGCCTTTGATGGTGTCTGGAACACATGCTGCTCTCCAAACACAAGCGAGGCCAGCCTTGAACTGGAAATGCTGTAAACACAGATCCTGGATCCAGGCTTCAGCCAGTTGGTTCAGGTTTTTCCAAGAACTGGGCCATAGGCAATTAGATTAAATGAACGATGAAGTTCACTTCAGCTATACATAAAGCAAGCAAATACACATCTGCAAAATACATTGCACAAAATGAATTTATGCCTAATTTTCCCTTCACGGGCTCTGGGGGTGACAGTTATATAGTGGAGGCAGCACTGTCTAGGGGATTGTGTGTCCACCTTGATAGAGGAAGAGAAAGCAAAGGGTGATGGAAATAAGCTGAAGAAATAAGAGCCCCCTGGTTGGGCAGTTATGTTATACTGGAGAAATGGATCTACTCTCTGCTGGGGAGTTACAGGTGGTACTTGCCAGATGCTGGAGTGTGGGCTGCAGCGGTGATGTGTTACATGGTGCTGGTGGGAGCTAGCCCACTCTGGGGACCTGGGCTGGCCCTGCCTGGAGTCACTTGTAGTGCCTTCAGATCTACAGTTTCACAGACAGTTCAGGTAAACTGTCCATGGACAGCTGATGACGGCACTTCCAGTCCAGGGATGATGAACAACTTGAGTACCATTGTCAGTGTTCCCATATGTGCCCATGTTCTACCTCCCACTTTCTACTGCAACCCCCCACTACCTTTACCTGCTATTTTCTACTTCCTCATATAAACTATCCATTAAGAGCTGTTTGTTCAACTGTCACACCCTTTTCAAGTAAAGGCTTGGGCATCTCCCTGTCACTTGGCAGAATTTGCCCAAGGCTTTCATTGTGTTTTTTAAAATCTCCAAGTGAAATAAATCATCATCCCTTTTACAAGTCAGAGCAGGGAAACCACAAAATATTAAGCATTTTGTTTAAATAACAGTGCCATTAAAGCTTTATTCCAGAATTAGGAGAAATAATATAACTCAGGTCAGAGAACTCAAATCTTTGGGGACCTCAGTTCTATTTTTTCAAGACTTCAGACTATTTGGTAATTTTCTTTTTTAAAACAGACAGTATTTTTGCCATCCACATAGTTAGTACCAGCTGTCCAAGAGGAAATTAATCTCTTTCCAATCTTTGGAGCTTTAAAGAACAATCTATTTCAGGCAGAAATTGTTTGCTGCTTCATGTTAGGCAGGCTTCCCAAATTTTCAGTTGAAATAATATCACACATTGGCTCTTAAAGGACATTGGAAAAGTGGTTCCAGGTCTGAATTAATTTACTGCTTTCCAGTCAACTAAAACACGCCTGCTTTCCAGTAAACCCAAATGTTTATGCAAGTCTAGGCCTAGTTTAATGAGCTTGGGAAGGTTCCCAGTACGTGGCTGCTAACACTCTAATGACACAACGCATGAGCAAGTCATTTCCATCTTCCTCTGGCCACAGGAAAAACAAAATGATCACCTTTCTGTTAATTGTGTTGCCATCCAGCAGGATGGGCCATGGACCTCGTGCTTACTGTCCCCTCTACCATGTGCCTGAGCTGGCTGAAGGGGTTCTGCAGCCACTGCTTTTTGTATGTGTGGTCGTTACTACGTGTGTGATCAACAAATCTCTGCCCACTTCAGAGAAAAGAGGTGTGAGAAGAAGTTTCATGAATTTCTGTCCTTTGTGGCCAAATATCAGCTACTCTCTGACCTGGCAGGCGGTGGCCGAGCCATGTGGGTGTACTACACCGCTCGCGTCCAGCAAGTCCAGTGTGCTGGGGAAGCATCTGGGCATCTTGGCAAAAAGAGAGCTGGGAGGTGGCTGCCACCAGCAGCCCCAATCAGCTGCTCTCTAGCCAATTCCCTAGTCACAGCAAAGGAAAAAAGGGACCAAGAGCCAGGGGAATTGTTCTGCTGGCTGTTTATGGCCACAGGATCTAGACTGATGTCCCTTGGCTGGGCAGGACCGCTCTTGTGGTCAAATGTCTAAGCACCACCATAAGAAGAGCTCTTTCTTATTGTCTGAGTCATCATGGAAATTAATTCTACATTTTTTATTTCCTGGTTTCTGTTGGAATCAAAGCTGCGAGGACAAAATACCTGAGAGCTATGCTAGGACAGCAGATGTTTGCAGGATGAATGGCGCTACTTTTATGCTTTTCCCTGAAGAGGTGAACACAGGTTGTCAACAGCACATCTGTCTCTTGGCAGGTGAGGCAGAGCAAGCCTCCAGCGAGCAGAAGACAGGCAGGTACAGCCAGGATATTTCAGTATTGTGAGGTCCAAGAGAACAAGAGTCCTCAGTCATATTGCAAAGGAATTGCACGTGTACCAGCGAGTCAGAAGACAGCACGGGACAATTAGGGAGATGCATGGTGGTTTCTGGTCTGCCTTTTGGCATGTTTTTATTCCACGCAGAGTGCGTGGGATGCTTTGGGGCGATGTGTGCCTGAGAGAGTGAACCAGACGTGCTCAGGAATCCACTCATTCGCATCAGTGTTTCTTTCCCAGTTGTGGCACTGAGCCTGATTCAGACCCATGGCTTCCTCGCTTCCCCTTTGCCTGGCTCCAGCAGGTTGTGCTCCCTGGTGAGCCGTGCACCTCCTGTTCATCCAACGATGGCTCCAGAAGCTGCCGTGTCCCTCAAACCCAGCCTCACTCCCTCCTGCCTTACCTCGCCCGTGCCAAGGCAAGCTGCTCCACTTCTCCTGCGCCTGTCAAACCCGGGCACGACTACGTGGTGAGCATTACTGGCCCCATGCCATGCCCAGCTGTCTGTTAATAAAAACCAGCACCATGATCATCTGTCTTGGGGAATGATGTTCCTTTCCCATAAAAAAAAACTTCCTTGGCTAAATCTGCTCTTAGCTGTTAGTCTCTCTCACCTGCCCTGCAGGTAGGTGCTTCCAGAGCACCCCAGTGAATTCTCCCACATCTCTTTGCCAGCAGTTTCTGAATTTCAAAGAGGAAACCCTTCTAACCTTGCACGCCTGACACCATTCAAACACCTTTGCAGGATTAATGCTTCAGACAGTCCCAGGAGCACTGTAACGGCTTTCAGTTGCTGCTGCTTCAAATTTTTGAAGTATTTGCAGGGTCGGATGTGAAATAACTGCTAAACAACAAACCACGGACAATTCTGCTCTTTCTGCAACCCCGAAAGCGCCAGAAAAAGCTAGTACTGAGGAAACCCGGCGAGGGTCTCTCTCGCCGTGCTGTAGCCATGGCACCTCGGCCCCGCTGCCTGCTGCTCTCCTGGCACAGGCTTTGCTGACTCACCAGCTGATTCACAGAGGCAGCAGCTTCAGCTGCCTTCTAGGAGCATCACGGAGCCTGTCCCCTGCGTGCCCCAGCCACACCTGCGTAAACTGCTCTGTCTTCCTTCCCAGCGCAATGGACGGGCACAGCCTCCAGACAGTGAAATCAGGGTCTTTTTTGCCCTCTCCCCATCATGTACTGCCCTGCGTCCGGGGGCAATAGTGAAGACGTGCACCAAATGGATGCAATCTGTAGAGTTAACAGCCTGAAAAGAGTTCCTTGCTTCTGTTACGCTGCAACAGCTGCCGGTCTGTTCTTCCCTGTGAAGAACACGCACAGTTCCCTTGAACCCTGTATGGCTCAGGCCAAGCATCAATAACTGCACGGGCTGCCATTTAAATAGACTCACTGGCCATAAAACATTCTAAAATAACTTGCATGTATTCTGGCAAAACTGACAAGAGTTTATGCTGTAAGCTGTGAGGGCAAGTGCTGTCTTAGTTCAACTGTGTAAAACATTGATGTTGGCCTAGGATTTTTTTCATGCTACATCAGTCACAAGAAGAGAAGATGCACCTCTCTGCCAGATGGACTGCTCTTCTGTAGACAAAAATAAAGGAGCGACGGAAAGCTATACAGTATAGAAGCAGAAAATGAGTAGCATGTGTATCTTGTTTCCATTTTAATTTAGTTCAGGTTTAGTTTTTCTCTTCTGCTTTTCCCTGCTTGTAATGTTTCCACTACTTGCAGCTTTTGTACTGCTTCTTTCAACCTTCATCTTAACTACTTTTTGAATTTAATACACTACACATCCTTGCAGTCAATGGAAACACCATTGGAAAATGTTGCAGAGCTTGGTCCAAAATAGACTGACCCCAAAGTAAGGAACAGCAGGGTTAGGAGGTTGACCGTGCCCCTTTACTTTTTACTGTGTTTATTCTGGGATATTGACTTTGCTGAGTGGCTTCTGTGTCAATGCACCAGCTGACACTGGTTGGCTCCAGTGGGTTAACTTGGTAAGACACAGTCATCTCGCTGCTAGCTTTTTGCCTTCTGCTCTGGGTTTGTCTTGCACTGGGGCTGGTGGGAATGTCTGGTGCAGCTCCTCATCCATTGGAGAACTGTGAGGGTTGTCCTCTCAAATTCCAATGCCGAGCTGCCCAGCAATAGCAAGCATTTGGATGGGATTGACCCCGGACAAAATTAACTAGCAGGCTGCTGCACTCTGAGTTTCTGTACGTGGAGAAACAAAAAGGCTGGGAAAAGGTAATGTTTATAATAAGGGAATTAAATTACATGAGGGAAACATAGGTGCATATAAGGAAAAGCCATCAGACACTGAGAACTACACATTTTTGCACTTGTCCTTAAAAGCGGTATATTGGTTAGGACTCTGGCATTCAAAACTTGCTCTGGTGTCTGCCGCAGCCCCTCTTCTGAACAGTAGGCAGCTTTGGTGTACATGGGGGACTCGTGGCTAACAGTGAATCATTCAACATTAATGTTTTGGCAGGGGAGTTGATATTTGGTCATATGAGTGATGATGGATAGTGTTTCTCCCACAGTTTTTGCTGCCAGGTTATCTCTAGTGTTCAAAATTCTGAGGTTGGGGTTTTCTAACACAGCCTGATGAGAACCAGTTTGTGGGTTGCCAGAGTCAGTTCCTTGGCTAACTGGAAGGAAAAACATTTTCTAGGAAAAAAATACAGATAGCTGTTAGTAATAATTCAGTTTTGCCCATGCTGAACTGGAGCTCACTGCTCCTTCTCCCGGGATTATTATTTTCAGCTCACCTTGCAGTGAGCTTGGCTCTGTCTCCGGGGGTGGGTGTCATCAGCAAAGACCTGGCAGAAGCACTGATGTCTAGGATAAGAATACCCAACAGTTACAGGTAAAAAGTATGTCAGAGAGAAAAATTGCTGCTGCAGTTGTGAAATTATTAGTAAGACAACCAAAAGGAGTGAAACCACATATCTGTGTACGTGTAG
>NW_010415763.1:1794-8466 GCF_000710305.1 Buceros rhinoceros silvestris | reverse complement strand
AAAGACATCTTGGCAAGGTGCCCTGCTCTCCTGCTGATACTTAAATTGATTTTTTTTATCAAAATGGAATATTCCTCCTGTATGACATTAAAGGGCAGTGAATGTCAGCTGTGAACACCAGACGAAACTTTATTTGTGAGTACAAAATATTTAGTGACTCTGCAACAGTGCTGATAATATTTATTCTCTGTTTGTTTGGCTGACAGAATTTCAGATGTGAATTAATCAATAACTTCAGATCACATTATGCAGAGAGAAAATATGCTCCCGGTGCCTGAGCACCCTTTTAAATCTTAAGATACTTTAGACTTTAAATCCTAAGTGCTCTTTCCCCCTCCCAGTTATTCTTTCATGGAAGCCTCCCACTGAAAATGCAAACACCGGATTCTTTTCCTTCTTCAGTACTCTGTTCCCTCTACTTTGCTGCCAAATTCCTTCCTCTGATCTCCCAGTTGGTTCCTCCAACATCTGGAGAACAACTCCAAGGCTTTGTTAATTGGAGTCCCACGCCAAGAGACAGCTCTTTTAACTGCACAGAGAGAATCTAGCAGTAGGGACTTCAGCCACCTCGGAAGCAAGGGAGTTTGTCACTAGAGAGTGGTGTTCTATCATATCTGCAGCAGAAAGCCTTCCCAGATATCTGAGTACTGCTGTCCTGTGTTTCCCCACCTACAACGCCTAGCAACAAACTTTTTTCCAGACACTAACAATTCAAGTTCAAAGTAGATTCAATTAAAGTTTATTAAAGATATCGTCCAGGAAAAGTTATTATTATAACACAACCTCTGCCCATGATCAGTGTTTGGAGAAACCACATTAAAACACTTTGTACTCCTGTACTTGTCTTCCATTTGATTATCCCACAGCACTTTCTAAACAGTTATATAACCCTTACAGCACAGCGTCTTGTAATGAAAGAAATTCAGTGGTTGCAATTAGGCAAGCACACGGGCCCTGACAAGAAAGAGCCAAAATAATCAAGTGTGAATGCCTAAACACAACAATCTGAAGCCCTATTTATTTTAGTAAGTCAAGTTTAGTAGGTAAATATACGTCTGTCACTGGCTTTACAGAAACTAGAAGATGACCAGAAGGCTTGCGAAATAAAATTATTCTATTTAAGCTTGTAAATGCCTGACTTTAAGCAATAGCTTCTTAGATTTAGTAGTGCTCGATTGTATTCTTTAATTACAAAGCATGTGAAAGAGATTTTATATCTCTGGGCTGTACCTAGAAGGATTCCAAAGGATTTAAGAATTGCATTTCAGTGCAAAGAAGTGCACTGTGACAACTGTTTCACAGCCCACAGGGACTTCATCCAGCAGTGTAAAACACCAAGTGAAGAAGGCTGCGTTGGGTTAAACTCAGACCTGAGTCTGCAGGGAGAATCTGGGTCAGCAGAATGCAGTTACTTGAGCTGCCTGAGCAAGGGGGAAAATGCCACTAATATTCATCTGAGCTCAGAAACAATCGAGGTTTATTTTCACTCACAATAGTGAATTTAAGCGAAACCTTAAGTAGGAGCAAATTATACGCTGAGTTTGATTATCTGCCTGCTATTTTAAATGTGAAGTGTATTTGCAAGATGCAAGAGTAACCCCGTACAGAACCAGTATCACTGAAATGACTAACCAGCACTGAATGAATGCGGAAGTTAGATAAGCATTCACAGCAAACTGTTTGCAAGATAGTCCCATAATGAAAACATTTTCCAAATAAATTAATAAATGCATACAGGAAATTAATGCGAGAAATTCCTCAGCATTTTGTGAGCAGAAGAAAGGAAAGAACGTACTAACCTGTCTATCAGAAATGGCTTTTTATGGTGCAATCCAATTTTTGCAGAAGGAGTCGTGGGATTAAGTGCAAGAATGCATCTCATGTAATTGATTTAAAGTGAAACATTAGGTGATCTAAAGGTCATTATGAAAGATAAGCTTATCTCATTTTATGTAGTCGACTAGCACCCATTGATATCCGAGAATGCCACTGTCCTACATACTGTGCTGGGGAGAGAACTGCACAGGCAGAGAGGAAGAGGCTGTCTCCTTCTGTTCTGAAAAGAGCTTAAACGCTATTACCACAACTGAAATAGCTTCCACAAAAGGGCAGAGACAAGACCCTCCACTTCATGAAATCTGATAGTTAGTCTAAAAGAGACGGGTAGCAACAGAGCCAGGTACAGGCTGCACACAAAAGTGAAGTACAGAAGCCTTTTGGCCTTGCCAAGTGACTTCTTTGGGAATTGTCTTACTATATTTCAAGTATAAAATGAAAGAATGCGGAGCAGTACTGGTGAATTTAGACAAACTCCATTACTCCTGCATCATTTACAAGACACTTTATAAATACATCCCCACTAAAAAAAGCAGTGTGATAAATTTCCCAAGAATATTTAGTGTATCTTTTATTCACAGAAATCTGACAACAACAGAAATAGGAAAATGATATCAGTACTTGTCCATCATCTGACATCTATAAATTTCTTAGGGTGAAAGAAAAAAAATCCATATTTGTGATAAAAATAATGTGTTTTAAAAATAATCGTTAAAAAAATCTTTTCCACTTGTTTCCTTCTGGACCGAAGCCATACCTTACTATATCAAACATAGTTACTGTCACATCTGTCAAAATATCTTGCCACTTGCTTTACTGTTAAAAGCAGGTTAAACTTAGTGGCTACTTGGGTTTTTTTTTGTTTTAAAATAAAATATATAGCTGATGGTACTGCTGGTGCCGATGTAAACCACTTCCGTAAGAGAAAGGAACCGTTCCAGCATTCTCACCGACAGCTATTTTAGCTCAGGGGTTATTACACTGTTCTGCCATTGACCTTTGACCAAGCTTTCCAAACAGGGAGACTGAAAGCTAAAGTTAGGATTTCTACTTCTATTTTTAGGCAGCTCTATAAAAAATGTAAGATCTCACAAGATTCTGTATCCCATTGTTCCTACTAAGCAAGAGCAGCAACAACTAGTTTAGCAATTTTGAGCCTGAGATCACCTTCTCTTCCACCATAAAGGACGGATTAAAAATCATCTCAAATTTGACTAGCAGCCAAGACTTCTCTCTTGCAAGCGTTACAAAACTGTACTTTCTGTTAATGCATCTTAAACTCTCGGGAACCTCTGGTCTTCCAGTCCCGGGCCCCGGGGCTCCTCGCAGTTGTGCTGCCTGGACCCTTCCTCGTACATTGATGCTACAGTGCTTCAGCTCTCCTCTGATGCTTCTGCTTGTCAAAGTCTGGTGTCTCCAGACTTGCTTGCCGATGCTCCTCTGTTCCATCTATCATTACTCTGTATCTTACTCGCTGTACAATAGTTACTCTAGTCACAGCTCATATTCTGATATTAGACCTCAATTCTAACTTGCAGTATTCTCCATTATTCAAGGCCTGGGGTCTCATAAAGCTTTAGCTGCTAATTTAAGCAGCCCCTCTCCTTTCATGCTGTTCCATATTTACAATCCTGAATGTGCAGTCAAAACAATACGGAATCTGGGTTTCTACAAGTCAGGTCCATCGGTTGCCCCAATCTTGATGATTTTACTCTCTGAGCCTTTATCTCTTTTTCCCTTAAGCAGTAATTTGCAGCTAAATCTATTAGGAAATTAGCTAGTAACAACCATACATACATTTCACAGCTGGATCTAAAATCATCAGTGAAGGATTTATACCTGGCAATGAAGAACCAATTGTGTGAAATTTAGAAGTTGGGGCTGACCCACAGCAAAGGTCTTGAAATATTTTTGCATTATCTTCTACACTGGAAAATTATTTCTGAATTTCCATAATGGTATTTTAATGTATCTTCATAAAATGCCTAAGATTCATAAGGCCTTTTGGCTATACCCAGTGTATGAGATTTTGCAAGACTGCTGTCTACAAAAAGAACGATTGAGTAGGTGGCAAATGGAGGCTTCAAAGTCAACAGGAAAATAAACATGGTCTGCTCTGTGTGCATCTCCACTCGTGGATCCCAATTTCGGTAAACTACACGCAATCCCCCATGAGCAGCAATAACACAAACGGGAAATTGCCTTGAAAATCGTCCTTCCTAAAGGAGTCATTCAAGGGTGAAACTTGTACTAGAAACTTCTGAACCCAGCACATCAAAGATTTTCGGGAAGGACAGAGGAAGCCAGACATCGCCGTTTCCCTGAGGTGTGAATCCGAAGCACAGGTTGCAAGAAGAAAGACCTTGAAGTAGGGGCCACAAAGCCAGCTGCACTTCCATCATCCTTGCAAATAATTTTTAGCATGAAATACCTGTTTGGCTTTATGAAGAGTGAATTCTGAGGAGTTTAATACTAGAGTGACTCTGCCTCTCTAGGCCCGTTAAGGTTTCAGTAGTCAGAAGGTGTAACCTGGTATACGTTGGCCTCCCACCCGAGCAAGAAAGAACTTCTTAACGTTGCCTTTGCCGTAAGGGAATATACCTGCCAATAAGCTGCAGAGGAAGAAAAGAAAGAAGAGCAAAGTTGTTGTGAGAAAATTTGTAAAATATGTCTTTCTAGTTAATGACTGTAATGCTGAGAAAGGAAAAGCAGGTTCAAAGTAAAAGAAATGGGAGAAGGCAGCCACAAACTGTGAGCAACTGCAGCGTAATGCTTTTCTCTTTCCTGTCAGGCACTCTTGTGTTTGTCAGCACTTAGGCAACCGTTTCCCTGTACCTGAGACCATGTAGATCGTTAACCCAGAATAAGCAAAATGTTGGATCTGTAAGAGCAATGCCTGACTTTGTGGCTTGGGGGCTTTTTGTTCTGTTTTGTTTTTGGAAAATCCGATCGTTAACCCAGAATAAGCAAAATGTTGGATCTGTAAGAGCAATTCCTGACTTTGTGGCTTGAGGTCTTTTAGTTCTGTTTTGTTTCAGAAAACTCATTGCTGAGTCTATCTCTTGCCACGTGTAGAAATAGTGAGAAAAATCTGTGGGGGAAGGAAGGGAAAGATCCATGAACTTGGTCAGTAGCCACCTCTGTGCAGAAGATCAGCCTCGAGGCAAACCACGCACCAGGTTCCTTACATCCACGCGCGTTACGCACGCGCGCAGGACGTTGTTGAACAATGCATTTCAAGAGAGTTTCGTGGAGTTAGCTCCAGAATAAACTTAATGTCAGGGTATGTGCTGGTACAATCTTTTTTCCTACGTTTCCTTGAAGGAAGGTTTCAAAGACAGTTGACTTCTCTCTGAAAGAGCAATAGACCGCCTGGCACAATGTTATTCCAAGAAAGGCCAGTATCAGTAACAGCCTTAGTCCAATAACTGAATGTCTTCCAGAAAGCATGTATAATGATGCTGGTATGTTGTTATCGTACTGTCACATTAGAAACCATGCAGCAGCCTTGCATCACGAAATGACAAAATAAGAAACCCAAATGTCCCACACTTAAAAACATTACCATTTCAAGGAATACCCAAGCAGTGTGTGATGCCACGCTGGAAAAGCAAGTTGAAGTATTAAAATACCTCTCCTCCCCGTCCCAAAAACGTCATGCAGAAGTAGCCTTTTCAGCTACACGTTTATACATTTACTCATATTGGAATTAAATAGATATATTTTTTAAATGAAACAAACAAACACCTCTGTGATATCATCAGAAAATATTAGCTGTATGCAAACCTTTTTCCAGTCTTTAGGCAGGTTCAGGGAGTCTGCCAATGCTGAGAGTGTCAGTTGTGGGGGTTGTTTTCAGACCGCCCTGTGGCTGCCAAGTGCAGCCTGTCCTATCCTCTTATTGAATCCTTTTCTAACTCTTTTCTGGGTGAGGGGCTCCATGTGCACACCAAGCTAGATAACCTGTGCAGTCGTCAGGACGGAAGATTTCAGTCTAGCCTTTAGTAAAATAGGAAGGGAAACCAAACAATTCAACTCTTGACCAATTTAAGGAATATCAAGGAACAGAGAGCGGATCGCTCTGTGTTCTTATGCAGTTCACATTCCTTCCTGCCTCTTGGACAGTCACTGGCATTTTAGCTATCCAGATGCTGTGGCATTTAATCAATGATTCAGTACACAGCCCATGAGATCTGCCACAACACTTCAGCGTGGAAGTTGTACCTCGCCGCTGGGACAGAGGATCTGAGTTTGTGCCAGTCTCTTCTTGTCAGTTATCATTAACCATACACCCATTTACATACATAAATATTTATACACAAAGAGAAAACTTCCAAGTGCTTTATCAGCTCTTGCTTTATCACAGTGGATTCTGATAGCAGCAAAACACAATTTGGTTTTCCTAAAAACGCAGAGAGAATTTTGAATCTCATAAATATAGAAATCATGGCCCAGATTTGGAGATGTTAAGTATCTGCACCTTCCGGGGACACCTGGAAACTGCAGATGCACAGCATCCCTTTAATTTTAAATATCCGGCCACAGTCTTTACACACACATGAAAATGAATGACAGAACTTTTATAAGACTTTTTTTTTTTTCCTTTTCCCCAAGCTTTTAAAAAGAAAGGGATGAACCTGTCGGGTAATGAGAGTGGCAAAGATGAAAATGTATAATGGATCTTCAGAGCAGCCCAGAGTTACTGCCTTTGTTGTGCTGGGGTAGGAACCAGCTCAAGACAAACCATCTAAATAGTGCGTGTCACACCAAGTCCCTGGCTGAGCCACGGACACCTACCAGACACAGAATTCAGACATCCTAACAACTTCCCTTTCC
>NW_010415763.1:0-1673 GCF_000710305.1 Buceros rhinoceros silvestris | reverse complement strand
TCCCTACTAACCACTTAGACGGCATACGCACTTGGAAAAAAAGAAGTGTAGAATATGTACTTGGCTTTGTTTAGTTGAGGAAAGGCATTTTTGTTAGGAAGTAACACAACAACTTCCATCTCATAAGTTTCAGGGGCTCCTACTCAATGGCTCGTTAGCATCTACCTAGTTACTGGGAAAAAAGTGACAAGACTACCAAGATTATCAAAGTGAAAGCTTTTATTACCCACTTTTTTCTGGCCGTCTCAGTGGCAGCATTTGAGGACGGAACAGGTTAATTTCTGACTTGCACCGGACTCCTCAGGCCACGAGCACACAGGCTGTATAACCTGCCAAAAGTCCACTCTTGCTGAAAAGGAACAGTTCCTCCTGTCCGTTCCTCTCGTCACCTAGATGCAGCGTTCGTGCAGCCTCGTGCTTAGCTAAATCAGACAGTGATGGGATCTCTCCATCTCTGACAGTAGCTTAGCTGACACGTTCCTGCCTGAGTAAGCAGCATCTGGAGAGAAGAATCAGTCCAGGTGCCTGGCTCCAGGGACAGCCATCTAGATAATTTGCATTTGTTTTCCAAAGCCTGAGTCCACAAACTAAAATGGAAGTTATGAAGAACTGAAATGAAGAACTTTAAAACGTGCTGTTGCTGTGAACACCCCTTACTTGAAGAAGACCTGGAGCACACATCAGGAATTCTTAGGGAGAGGCTAAGCAGCTGGAAAGGAACATGCCTGCCAAATTGAAGCACTCATTTAATCTTGTTTTACTGTTTCAATATTTTGGCTCCCAAAGTTAGACTTCTAATCACTGAGTTTTGTGGTCTAAAATTCATCTGTTTTTTCCAGCTGTCTTACATGATCTCATAAAAGATATTCTCTCTCTTCACAAGTGAGACCTTCACAACACTGTAACTAAAAGACCTTAACTTTTTGTTTGTTTTGTCATCCCAATGCCATGTCATTGCCAGTGAATTAGGATCGCCCATCTCACCCTGTCTCCCCCATGAAGTGCCATGCACAGGGAGCTTTGAGAGAGCTCCGCCGGCATCCTCCCACGTACATCCTTACAGGTGACACAACAGGTGACTCAGGTAATAAAATATTTGCTGTTAGAGAGAACGAAGTCCCTTTTACTGGCAGTAGCTGAGGAGAAAGCAATCGAGCAAAGCATCTTGTAACAATGGCATCACCTGTATTGCTAATGCATAATCTGTGATCTTTGCAGATCACAGTAGGCAGGAGATCATTAATTTAAAAGAATGTGTCTTTAAAATGTCTTGTATGATATTAAGCAATCAAATAGATCTCTAAGAAGGGATTATATATAAAAATTATAGAAACCCTCTGAGAAGGGATAAATTAAAAAAAGGGAAAGAAAATATAATCACCCTTAAGCTAACAGCAAAACAAGAACTGCCTGTTCCTGCTGTGTCCACTGTGGCCAGACAGCAGGGACAGGAGTTTGACAGGGACCAGAAAAAGATTTGATTGGAGGAAAATTATAGAGAGGCACACAAGAAATAACTTAAGGAAATGAGAGATTAAGATAACATTAAATTGATTTGGTTTGAAATGCAAAACATTCCTGACAATTCAGAGGCATCAGTACTTTGACACAAATTCCATATGAAGGTTTGGCCATACGTACTACATAATCACAACATTAAAAAAGGAGGCGGT
>NW_010415762.1:16768-22874 GCF_000710305.1 Buceros rhinoceros silvestris | reverse complement strand
TACAGGTTCTTTTGGTATTGCCTTTGATAAAACAAACTGCAGTGTTAGTTATGACTTATTTACCAGAGAGACTGTATAGGTCTGCTAGTGAAAGCTTGCAACCTGTCTGTCGTAGCCCGGCTATGTGGGCTATAAGCCCGCTAATGCACAAACAGTGCATTAGGAGTAAGTATAATCAAGATTGCAACCATACAAAATACAGCCAGGGAGAATAGTATCACTCAGCGTAGGCTGAGTCAGAGAATCTTACCCACAGGGCATCCCCAGTGGGGGGTGGAGAGAGGGAACGAATTCATCAATCTGTCTGTCAGTATAGTTCCGAGTCTTCTCCTGTCCCAATTTGGGGTCGATATTGTCTCAATATTTATACCTAGGTTTTTACGTTACATCGCTGGTGTAGATGTGCGTGTGGGGACAACTGTAGACAAGCTTCATCATCATCATGGCTTGGCTTCGGAGACGAAGATTTGGGAAGGGCTTTACCCATGCTTACTGCAAGCGCGCTGATGGCTGAAAAGGCCAATGCAGGATAGGCAAGACCGGTTGCAAAGAGCACACCGGAAGGGCTCCTTGGGTGGTACAGTCGAGGCACCGTTCTTTCTGCGTTGTCTTTTCTCCTCAAGACTGATTCTACTGATTCTCAAAGGAGACAGCAGCGTTATGTATGGTGTGTCTCCAAATCTCCCGACTGGAGGCCAGGGTGGACCACTGATGGTGGTCAATATGGCCTAGGCTGAGGTATTGTTTCAGGGAGTCCTCATATCTCCTCTTCTCTTGCGGCAGCCAGTGGTGAGTTCACCGTAGAACACAATCTTAGGGAGGTGGTGATCCGCCATCCTGGAGACGTGCCCTGCCCAGCGCAGCTGCGTTTTCAGCAACATGGCCTCAATGCTGGTGACCTCTGCCTGTTCAAGGAGAGCAATGTTAGTCACGTAGTCAGTCCAGTGGATGTTTAGGATTGTACAGAGGCAGCACTGATGGAATTATTCAAGGAGTCGCAGCTGGTGGCGGTGCAAGCTTATCCCTTACATTAACGGCACAAAGTCCGTCAATTTATACCTGCATGGGTGGAGGTAATAGCTCATTTTGTCCAAGGAGGAAAAATGGAAGAATGAGACCACTGGACCTTGGCCCAGCTTCACACTCCTCCAGGATATTTAGATAACACCTAACACCAGATATGGATCTAGTGATAGTCGCAGTTCTGATTGCCACCTCGCCCTGCAATGAATTTTATCAACAAAGAGCTTGCAGGCATCCAGCTGCACGGTGTACATGTCTTTCTGACTTGGACTTTGTGCTGGGACTGTCCTCTCTACGCCTCCCATCCATGCCTCTTTGCACCCACTCAGGGAAAGGAAGCCCTGATTCTACCAAATGCTGAGGAGAGGTGACAAGCGCTTTGTTTCCCCACCAGCTCTGTTTGAGATCCATCACAGTGTGACACTGCAGGAACAGCTTCCCTTCCCTGAGCTGCGGGTGCTGCTTGGTGAGTAACTGCCTTCACTAATTGTGGGCTTTCCAAACTCCAGCAGATACCTTATGTTTGCCCGTAATCTTTATTAACCTCGAGTGGCTTTTCTAATACAAAAGGTCTGGAATCACAGTACCTATAAACTATTTCATTCTGTCTACTCCTGGAGGAGTTTGAGATGCAGCCGTATGCAGCAGTGCCTCGTCTTCCTCAGTAAGGGACTCACCTTGACCGCAGGCTCAACACTGTAGATGCGTAGCTAGCCTTTGCAGACATCATCCTGCAAAATCACTCCCAAGCAATACGGCATACAAAACCTCCTCCAGCCTGAGAGAATCACACAAATCTTCTTTGGGATCCAAAATGCAGGCCAGCAGCAGGATGAAAGGATCTGTGACATCATCTCCATCATCTCCATCTGCTTACTTCCAGTGTCGCTGGTACCTCATTGTTGCACCATGCAGGGCCTTATTTGCAAGTATTTGTGGCAAATCCAACAGAATTATCTCAGAGATTGTATGGAAATACAGTACTTCACAACTCAGAGTCACAAAAAGTATGTTTGAAACACAAAAATATTCTTAAATAAATCGGACAGACATAAAAATAATCATTATCAGTACAATCCTTTTACCCTCCCTCTGTTTTAATTAAATTCCAGTACCTAAACAAACATCAATTATTCTTACTACTCAGTACTGTTACTGCAGGAGACTGGCATTTCTAAAAACACCCAACGGTCTGTCTTAAAAAACACCACATCATCAGGATTCTTGGGCCAAAATTTGGCACTCTGTCATGAATAGAAGACAAAATTGACTGGACAACAGGGTATTTGTTCAGAAACAACTTTCTAAGAAACACAAACAAGTGAAACATTTTGCTAGATGCCATTAGCTGATTAGATAGACAAAATTTCTACTTGGGGAAAAAGAATAAATATTCTAAACCAGCTTTGCCTTTCTATGACAAAAAAAAAAAAGCTGAAGAAATCACCAGGTGGCTACAAAATAACTTAATTTTCCAGAAATTTGGGGAATAGTAAGAGCAGCTGAATTATCCCAGTGGAGTTTGAAAGGTACCCACATTTACCTGGCTGGGAGCTAATCACAGCTCTCAGCAGCTTTCCACCACCGTTACTGTACATATACAATCAGATCCAATGTCACACACTAACCACTTATGCTTCTCACCGCCTCCAAGGTCTGAACCTCCATTAGGAAAATCATTTTACAGTACCAAGGCGCTCATTCTCACCTATGTTGAGCACTGCATTTCTCTGACAGAAAAGCATCCAGGATTTTCAGGGGTAGTCTGCTGATGAGATCACACTTATTAACAGGCAGGCTGCTCTCTAATAGGGTGTCAGCAAATAAAGCAACTACGCAGCCTACTCAGGGAAGCAGGGGGTAAGAAAGGGTTGGAGTGCTCTTCTGCTTGAGACAAAGTGGATGAAGTGAAGCAAAAGCATCTCTGCTTTTGGGAGCTGTGCCACTGAGCCAGCAGTGAGGGGGGTGAAATTGTCCTCCCTGGGGCAGAAATTTAAAATAGAGAGTGTATAGCTGTAGGGGCACAGTGAAGGAGTGACAGTGCCATGGCTGAGCAACAGGCAGGCAGGGAAGTCGCTCTCCCACTGAGCTCTCCTCTGTACCATCTTCCCTCTGCTGCTGAGCAGAGTTTTCCCAGACAACTCCTATTACCACCTGGTGATTTATAGTCATCTCTCTCAGATGAACCAAAACACGTCTCTTCTGATGGACTGTGTTCTGCAAAGCATGAGGTTTTACAATACAGCTGCTGTGTGTTATCCCTCACAAAGCAAATGTGGGAATATTTATGGGTTTTTTAATACAACAAATGTATTTCCCCAGATGCTCTTGATTGAACATGTTGCTAATGGGAGTGTGTTCAGCTCTCCAGAATAAAATGCCTTTAGAAAAGAGAGAAAATACTAAAAGTTCAGAAATCAAAGGTGATTTTTTTAAAAGTAAAACAAGCTATCAATTGCATCTGTGATTCTTTCTTCTCACAACCGCTCTAAAATCTACATTACAATATTGCTCATTAGCTCTTTCTTCTTTAACATGGTATTACCTATAGAAGATGGGTCGTATTATCTGGGCCTGTTCAGCACAGCAAGGGAAAGGAAGCAAAGCCATCCCATGTGAGCAGGCGTCTTGTATGCTAATGTCTGAATGTACGTAAGTCCTACTAATGGGCTGGAAGCTGAGTCAAATATTAAACATTCTAACACTCGGGTGTTGGATGAAAACTTTGCTCTATTTATTTCAATGATTATATGAACATCTCCTTAAATGTCCATAAGGCCATTTCCATTTGTACAGCTTGTTTACTGAGAAGTGTTAACAAAAGCCAGGAAATCAGTCCATTCATTGTGAAATGCATCGCCTTGTAATACTTCCTTAAACTGGAATTAAACAGATTACCACAATCAATTCCCAGATATATAACTTGATATGTTCCTATTGATTCTCAGTCTCATTGAAATGAAGGAAGCATATTTCATAATGAAGAATAACATATCTCAAAGAATTTGAGAATCACCAAGTATATCTGAACTACTTCAGTAGTTTTTTGTGATCCACAGTCACTGAGCCTTCCTGACACAATCACCAGGTTAGTTTTCTTGAGTGAGAAATGCTTATGATATGATGTCCTAAAGAGCTATTTTCAGCACAGTTGGCAAGGGCTATTACTAATGCACCTTTACTGATCATCTTTAGCAAGCTTATCTTTGCCAGCTGCCTTCTTTTTATTTTGTCATGTACGTGTTATCCACATGCAGACTGCTTCACCTGTGTTTTGCAATTCTGCACTTATCACAGAACTGAATTTAAAGGACACACATTCCAGCTTTTGCACTCAGCCTGCTAAATCCCCTTTCCATGGATTGGGTTTTTTTTTTCCCTAGTGAAATAAGACTACTTCTACTTAACTTTTTTTGATATTTGTAACACTTTCAAGGCTTAGAAAGTCAATCTAGAATAACAATATCTAGCTTAATAACATTAATAACATTATTAATAACATTAAATATGTTATTTTTCTTTGAAATATATATGTGCTACTAAAAAACAGTATTCTCAAGCATTTAGTGGAAAATGCAGTAAATATCTATGTATGGTATTTTATGGCTGCTAACAAAGTATTCTAATTAGAAAAGAGCTTAAAATTTCATAAGTTTCAAGGTATTGTTCTTATTATTAGCTCCTCTATTGAGCTATTTTGCAATGAATTCTAGGCTCCACTGAAAACAATGGTAAAAATGACACTGAATTCAGTAGATAAAATATATCAATCTTTAAATTTTAGCTGTATATATGGAGATACAAAAATGAAAAAGGAGAAAGAATTAAAAATATAAACCATCTACAAGTCATCTAGACAGTCAATACAGCTGCAAAAGAAAAACCTCTGACAAATATTAAAACAAGATTACAGACCGAGATATCAAAGTAATCCTCCTGATAGTCTCAGCTGTGATGACAGTAACCTCACTGGATTACTGCATTTTGCTTTAGGCACAAAATTTTGAGGCAGATAGGAACTCATCAAAGAGAGAAAAGCAAAGAATGATCAAGGCCATAAGACTTTACCTATGAGGTAAACAAGCTTAATTAAAATAATTATAAAAGAAGAATGAGATGATCACATTACAGTACATAAAAAGTTATCTTAAGAAGGAAGAACCTTGTCTTCACTAGTGGGCAGCAATATGCTTAAATAACAAAAATTAAGATTATGGTTAGACATCAGAGAACAGATTCTAATAGCAGAGACAAGCCCTGGAACAGATTGCCTGGAGACATCAAATCTTTAGTATGACTTCGGGCAGACATTACCCACATATTTTGCAGAGATCTAGGTATAATTACCTAGATATACCTAATATCTAGGGCTAATATATAGCTAATATAGGGCTAATATATTAGGCTAATACCTAATATATATAATTACCTATATATACCTATATATACCTTGCAGTAAAGCATGGAAGTTTTTTTTTATTTGGCCACTTTTTTCCCTATGATTCTATGTTATTAATTTTTAAAAGAAACTTAACATTTGCTAGCTTCAGTGGTTCTTCAGGTTGTACTAAAATGGTTTCCTGAATTGAGACAAATCGTGAAAGAGTAAATTAATTTTTAAACCTATGGGTTCAATATCAGAGATCATTTTTGAAGATTTCATAATCAATACAGTTTTCAGGTGGCCCTAAAGGAATTAGGTGATCAGCTGCTACTACACTTGTGTCTTGTGTAGTAATGTGTATTGAACACATCCTCTGAACAAACCAGATCTAGGAGGTATTTAAACACATTTGAAGATTTATTTTTATTGTTAAAGAATCTCACCCATTCAGAAGCTAAAGGCTAAACCAGAACAGAAAATAGACTAAGTAGCCTCTTGAGTGCCTTCTTAGGACGCACTATAATCTTTATGTTTGCTTCTACTGTTGGCTACTTCCTTGTGATATCTTCACGTGTTACAGGGAAGTTGTCATTTTCCGGGCTTCATCTCCAAACTTCATTTTGGTTTCTTCACCATCACTAAACTGTGTACAAAGAATCCAAACTTCGGTTACTGTACATCAGCAGAGTACCAGGAATG